>NC_051052.1:1342251-1587423 GCF_904848185.1 Acanthopagrus latus | reverse complement strand
ACTTGGATGGGTGACCGCCTGGGAATTCCGGGTGCTGTAAGCTTTTTAATTTCTCTGCAAAAGCAGGGAACGAACTCAACTGTTGAAGGATTTTCCAAGGCATGTCGTGATATAATGCATATACACTTTTAATGCAAACATATAGAAGTGAGCAAAACACAAGCAGCACAAAAAGGTTGAACATCGTTCTCAGACTAGCTGCTCTGTTGTTCAAAGCTGTGTCTCCACCGAAGAAGCAGCAGCGCCCTCTGCACAGAGAGGGCAAAAAAGCTTACAGCACCTGGTATTCCCAGGCGGTCTCCCATCCAAGTACTAACCAGGCCTGACCCTGCTTAGGGAATTCCAGGTGCTGTAAGCTTTTTTATTCTCTGCAAAAGCAGGGAACGCACTCAACTGTTGAAGGATTTTCCAAGGCATGTCATGATATAATGAGAGGGTATTCAAGGACGGTGACAGAGACGAGCTGAAGCTCGTACAGGGAGAAGTCAAGGTCCAGCTGAGAGAGGCAAATGAGGAGTACAGAAGGAAGGTGGAACAGAAGCTGCAGCGGAACAACATGAGGGAGGTCTGGGATGGCATG
Organism: Acanthopagrus latus; assembly: GCF_904848185.1. Taxonomy (NCBI): domain Eukaryota; kingdom Metazoa; phylum Chordata; class Actinopteri; order Spariformes; family Sparidae; genus Acanthopagrus; species Acanthopagrus latus. The sequence continues at coordinate 1,586,843 of NC_051052.1, read as the reverse complement.
AAAACCATTACAGGCTGCAAGAAGAAGGGCAGCAGCACAGAAGAGGGGGATGCTGGGAGAGCTAACCAGCTAAACCTGTTTTTTAACAGGTTTGAAACCCCAGCTCCCACAGCCAGTGACTGCCCACTTCACACCCCTCACACCCCCGTCACCCCCATCACGTCCATTATCACCTCAGACTACAGGGCACCGCAACCCGCCACACCCACGGACAGTTCAACCCTCCCCCCCACCCCTACCATAGACAGTTCAACCCCCCCTCCCCACCACCACGGACATTTCAATCCCCCTCCCCTTCACCATCACCAAGGAGCAGGTGAGCAAAGAGCTGAGGAGACTGTGCCCAAGGAAAGCAGCGGACCCGGACAAAGCGTGTCCAAGGATGCTCAAGGCCTGCTCTGCTGAACTGGGGAGCCGCTTCAGCAACTGTTCAACCATAGCCTGAGGCTGGGGAGGGTCTCTGTGCTCTGGAAGACTTCATGTCTCATCCCACATGCAGAAATACTCAGATGACACTGCAATAGTGGGCTGTATCAAGGATGGACAGGAGGGGGAGTACAGGAGCCTGATTGAGGGCTTTGTGGAGTGGTGCAGGTCCAACCGCCTACAGCTGAACACCTCCAAGACGAAGGAGATGGTTGTGGACTTCAGAAGGAAGAAACCGCAGCTCCAAGCTGTGTCCATCGAGGGGGTCGATGTGGAGGTGGTCAGGACCTACAAATACCTGGGGCTGCAGCTGGATGACAGGTTGGAGTGGACAGCAAACATGGACGCTGTACACAGGAAAGGACAGAGCCATCTGTACTTCCTGAGAAGGCTGGGATCCTTCAACATATGCAAAAAACTGCTGCAGATGTTTTACCAGTCCGTGGTGGCCAGCGTCCTCTTCTACGCTGTGGTTTGCTGGGGAGGAAGCAGCAAGAAGAGGGACTCTGCCCGACTGGACAGACTGGTGAGGAGAGCTGGCTCAGTGGTGGGCACAAAGCTGGACTTTCTGGTGACTGTGGCAGAGAGAAGGACCCTGGACAAACTGCTGTCCATACTGGACAACACCCACCACCCTCTGCACAACACCTTCAGCAGGCAGAGGAGCGTGTTCAGTGGCAGACTGCTGTCTCAATCCTGCTCCACCAACAGACACAATAACTCTTTCGTCCCCCTGGCCATCAGGCTGTACAACAGCTCGCAGTGATGTCAGGAAGCACAATAGACAATGGCCAAATGCACTCAAAAGCACTCATCTTTTATGGCCCAATTTAATTTAATTGTACACCATCCCCTGTCCCCTTAATACTCTTTACCTCTATGTCACTTTATATTTTTAACATCACTTTATATTTTTCATTTAGCTCATAGAGGCATTAAATGTATAAAACACTTATACTTCTACAGTCACTTTATGTAAATAGTTACAGTTGTACAAAACATTTTTATTCTTCATTTTTACTACAGTTGTACAAAACATTTTTATTCCACATTTTTATTTCTACTGTTTCTTTGATGTTGCATGTATGTTCAATGTATGTTCAATGTTTGTTGTTGCTACTGGATGCTTGAATTTCCTCCAGGATAAATAAAGTATCTATCTATCTATCTATCTATCTATCTATCTATCTATCTATCTATCTATCTATCTATCTACACTTTTAATGCAAACATATAGAAGTGAGCAAAACACAAGCAGCACAAAAAGGTTGAACATCGTTCTCAGACTAGCTGCTCTGTTGTTCAAAGCTGTGTCTCCACCGAAGAAGCAGCAGCGCCCTCTGCACAGAGAGGGCAAAAAAGCTTACAGCACCTGGTATTCCCAGGCGGTCTCCCATCCAAGTACTAACCAGGCCCGACCCTGCTTAGCTTCCGAGATCAGACGAGATCGGGCGTGTTCAGAGTGGTATGGCCGTAAGCAAGGGCAGAGCAGACAAACACACTATTTATACACCTTCACCGGCTCCGTCCTCATCCTTTCCTTTCCTTTCCTTTCCTTTCTCTATATCTGTGAGGGGGCAAACATTAGCGCACTTGAACACCTTTTGGGGAATGCCAGTGTTTTCAGAGAGTGGCTGCATTCCAGCGTTTCAATCTTTCCAGGTAATCACTGAGATATACCAGTGCAGCACAGCTGAAGACAGAGCGCTGTCATAAACATCAGTCCTACTGGGTCAGTAGAGAGTAGCGGAGCGTCTTTGCTTGTTTCGCTCCGTGTCAACGCGTATGAATAGTGCATTTGTCTCCTACCCCTTGGCTTGCGGCCACACCGCCCTCAACGCGCCCGATCTCGTCCGATCTCGGAAGCCAAGCAGTGTCGGGCCTGGTTAGTACTTGGATGGGTGACCGCCTGGGAATTCCGGGTGCTGTAAGCTTTTTAATTTCTCTGCAAAAGCAGGGAACGAACTCAACTGTTGAAGGATTTTCCAAGGCATGTCGTGATATAATGCATATACACTTTTAATGCAAACATATAGAAGTGAGCAAAACACAAGCAGCACAAAAAGGTTGAACATCGTTCTCAGACTAGCTGCTCTGTTGTTCAAAGCTGTGTCTCCACCGAAGAAGCAGCAGCGCCCTCTGCACAGAGAGGGCAAAAAAGCTTACAGCACCTGGTATTCCCAGGCGGTCTCCCATCCAAGTACTAACCAGGCCTGACCCTGCTTAGGGAATTCCAGGTGCTGTAAGCTTTTTTATTCTCTGCAAAAGCAGGGAACGCACTCAACTGTTGAAGGATTTTCCAAGGCATGTCATGATATAATGAGAGGGTATTCAAGGACGGTGACAGAGACGAGCTGAAGCTCGTACAGGGAGAAGTCAAGGTCCAGCTGAGAGAGGCAAAGGAGGAGTACAGAAGGAAGGTGGAACAGAAGCTGCAGCGGAACAACATGAGGGAGGTCTGGGATGGCATGAAAACCATTACAGGCTGCAAGAAGAAGGGCAGCAGCACAGAAGAGGGGGATGCTGGGAGAGCTAACCAGCTAAACCTGTTTTTTAACAGGTTTGAAACCCCAGCTCCCACAGCCAGTGACTGCCCACTTCACACCCCTCACACCCCCGTCACCCCCATCACGTCCATTATCACCTCAGACTACAGGGCACCGCAACCCGCCACACCCACGGACAGTTCAACCCTCCCCCCCACCCCTACCATAGACAGTTCAACCCCCCCTCCCCACCACCACGGACATTTCAATCCCCCTCCCCTTCACCATCACCAAGGAGCAGGTGAGCAAAGAGCTGAGGAGACTGTGCCCAAGGAAAGCAGCGGACCCGGACAAAGCGTGTCCAAGGATGCTCAAGGCCTGCTCTGCTGAACTGGGGAGCCGCTTCAGCAACTGTTCAACCATAGCCTGAGGCTGGGGAGGGTCTCTGTGCTCTGGAAGACTTCATGTCTCATCCCACATGCAGAAATACTCAGATGACACTGCAATAGTGGGCTGTATCAAGGATGGACAGGAGGGGGAGTACAGGAGCCTGATTGAGGGCTTTGTGGAGTGGTGCAGGTCCAACCGCCTACAGCTGAACACCTCCAAGACGAAGGAGATGGTTGTGGACTTCAGAAGGAAGAAACCGCAGCTCCAAGCTGTGTCCATCGAGGGGGTCGATGTGGAGGTGGTCAGGACCTACAAATACCTGGGGCTGCAGCTGGATGACAGGTTGGAGTGGACAGCAAACATGGACGCTGTACACAGGAAAGGACAGAGCCATCTGTACTTCCTGAGAAGGCTGGGATCCTTCAACATATGCAAAAAACTGCTGCAGATGTTTTACCAGTCCGTGGTGGCCAGCGTCCTCTTCTACGCTGTGGTTTGCTGGGGAGGAAGCAGCAAGAAGAGGGACTCTGCCCGACTGGACAGACTGGTGAGGAGAGCTGGCTCAGTGGTGGGCACAAAGCTGGACTTTCTGGTGACTGTGGCAGAGAGAAGGACCCTGGACAAACTGCTGTCCATACTGGACAACACCCACCACCCTCTGCACAACACCTTCAGCAGGCAGAGGAGCGTGTTCAGTGGCAGACTGCTGTCTCAATCCTGCTCCACCAACAGACACAATAACTCTTTCGTCCCCCTGGCCATCAGGCTGTACAACAGCTCGCAGTGATGTCAGGAAGCACAATAGACAATGGCCAAATGCACTCAAAAGCACTCATCTTTTATGGCCCAATTTAATTTAATTGTACACCATCCCCTGTCCCCTTAATACTCTTTACCTCTATGTCACTTTATATTTTTAACATCACTTTATATTTTTCATTTAGCTCATAGAGGCATTAAATGTATGAAACACTTATACTTCTACAGTCACTTTATGTAAATAGTTACAGTTGTACAAAACATTTTTATTCTTCATTTTTACTACAGTTGTACAAAACATTTTTATTCCACATTTTTATTTCTACTGTTTCTTTGATGTTGCATGTATGTTCAATGTATGTTCAATGTTTGTTCCTCCAGGATAAATAAAGTATCTACCTATCTATCTATCTATCTATCTATCTATCTATCTATCTATCTATCTATCTATCTATCTATCTAATTATCTATCTATCTATCTATCTATCTATCTATCTATCGATCTATCTATCTATCTATCTATCTATCTATCTATCTATCTATCTACACTTTTAATGCAAACATATAGAAGTGAGCAAAACACAAGCAGCACAAAAAGGTTGAACATCGTTCTCAGACTAGCTGCTCTGTTGTTCAAAGCTGTGTCTCCACCGAAGAAGCAGCAGCGCCCTCTGCACAGAGAGGGCAAAAAAGCTTACAGCACCTGGTATTCCCAGGCGGTCTCCCATCCAAGTACTAACCAGGCCCGACCCTGCTTAGCTTCCGAGATCAGACGAGATCGGGCGTGTTCAGAGTGGTATGGCCGTAAGGAAGGGCAGAGCAGACAAACACACTATTTATACACCTTCACCGGCTCCGTCCTCATCCTTTCCTTTCCTTTCCTTTCCTTTCTCTATATCTGTGAGGGGGCAAACATTAGCGCACTTGAACACCTTTTGGGGAATGCCAGTGTTTTCAGAGAGTGGCTGCATTCCAGCGTTTCAATCTTTCCAGGTAATCACTGAGATATACCAGTGCAGCACAGCTGAAGACAGAGCGCTGTCATAAACATCAGTCCGACTGGGTCAGTAGAGAATAGCGGAGCGTCTTTGCTTGTTTCGCTCCGTGTCAACGCGTATGAATAGTGCATTTGTCTCCTGCACCTTGGCTTGCGGCCACACCGCCCTGAAGGTGCCCGATCTCGTCCGATCTCGGAAGCCAAGCAGTGTCGGGCCTGGTTAGTACTTGGATGGGTGACCGCCTGGGAATTCCGGGTGCTGTAAGCTTTTTAATTTCTCTGCAAAAGCAGGGAAAGAACTCAACTGTTGAAGGATTTTCCAAGGCATGTCGTGATATAATGCATAGACAGTTTTAATGCAAACATATAGAAGTGAGCAAAACACAAGCAGCACAAAAAGGTTGAACATCGTTCTCAGACTAGCTGCTCTGTTGTTCAAAGCTGTGTCTCCACCGAAGAAGCAGCAGCGCCCTCTGCACAGAGAGGGCAAAAAAGCTTACAGCACCTGGTATTCCCAGGCGGTCTCCCATCCAAGTACTAACCAGGCCTGACCCTGCTTAGGGAATTCCAGGTGCTGTAAGCTTTTTTATTTCTCTGCAAAAGCAGGGAACGCACTCAACTGTTGAAGGATTTTCCAAGGCATGTCATGATATAATGAGAGGGTATTCAAGGACGGTGACAGAGACGAGCTGAAGCTCGTACAGGGAGAAGTCAAGGTCCAGCTGAGAGAGGCAAAGGAGGAGTACAGAAGGAAGGTGGAACAGAAGCTGCAGCGGAACAACATGAGTGAGGTCTGGGATGGCATGAAAACCATTACAGGCTGCAAGAAGAAGGGCAGCAGCACAGAAGAGGGGGATGCTGGGAGAGCTAACCAGCTAAACCTGTTTTTTAACAGGTTTGAAACCCCAGCTCCCACAGCCAGTGACTGCCCACTTCACACCCCTCACACCCCCGTCACCCCCATCACGTCCATTATCACCTCAGACTACAGGGCACCGCAACCCGCCACACCCACGGACAGTTCAACCCTCCCCCCCACCCCTACCATAGACTGTTCAACCCCCCCCCTCCCCACCACCACGGACATTTCAATCCCCCTCCCCTTCACCATCACCAAGGAGCAGGTGAGCAAAGAGCTGAGGAGACTGTGCCCAAGGAAAGCAGCGGGCCCGGACAAAGTGTGTCCAAAGATGCTCAAGGCCTGCTCTGCTGAACTGGGGAGCCGCTTCAGCAACTGTTCAACCATAGCCTGAGGCTGGGGAGGGTCTCCGTGCTCTGGAAGACTTCATGTCTCATCCCACATGCAGAAATACTCAGATGACACTGCAATAGTGGGCTGTATCAAGGATGGACAGGAGGGGGAGTACAGGAGCCTGATTGAGGGCTTTGTGGAGTGGTGCAGGTCCAGCCGCCTACAGCTGAACACCTCCAAGACGAAGGAGATGGTTGTGGACTTCAGAAGGAAGAAACCGCAGCTCCAAGCTGTGTCCATCGAGGGGGTCGATGTGGAGGTGGTCAGGACCTACAAATACCTGGGGCTGCAGCTGGATGACAGGTTGGAGTGGACAGCAAACATGGACGCTGTACACAGGAAAGGACAGAGCCATCTGTACTTCCTGAGAAGGCTGGGATCCTTCAACATATGCAAAAAACTGCTGCAGATGTTTTACCAGTCCGTGGTGGCCAGCGTCCTCTTCTACGCTGTGGTTTGCTGGGGAGGAAGCAGCAAGAAGAGGGACTCTGCCCGACTGGACAGACTGGTGAGGAGAGCTGGCTCAGTGGTGGGCACAAAGCTGGACTTTCTGGTGACTGTGGCAGAGAGAAGGACCCTGGACAAACTGCTGTCCATACTGGACAACACCCACCACCCTCTGCACAACACCTTCAGCAGGCAGAGGAGCGTGTTCAGTGGCAGACTGCTGTCTCAATCCTGCTCCACCAACAGACACAATAACTCTTTCGTCCCCCTGGCCATCAGGCTGTACAACAGCTCGCAGTGATGTCAGGAAGCACAATAGACAATGGCCAAATGCACTCAAAAGCACTCATCTTTTATGGCCCAATTTAATTTAATTGTACACCATCCCCTGTCCCCTTAATACTCTTTACCTCTATGTCACTTTATATTTTTAATATCACTTTAAATTTTTATACAGTTGTACAAAACATTTTTATAACATTTTTTATTCCATATTTTTATTTCTACTGTTTCTTTGATATTGTATGTATGTTCAATGTTTGTTATTGCTACTGGATGCTTGAATTTCCTCCGGGATCAATAAAGTATCTATCTATCTATCTATCTATCTATCTATCTATCTATCTATCTATCTATCTATCTATCTTTATTTCCTCTTCCAACAGGTCATCCAGACTTTGATCTCTTCTACACTGAGTTTTATGGAATTTATATAATTTTATATAATTTTTCTAAAACTTTGTGCTACATCTGTTATATAAAATGTAGTGTTGATGATGAACTGAGAAGTCTCACCGCCTGGTGAATGCAGCTGCTCCTTAGTCTCCACTGATGAGTAGAAATCAAATGTTTAGGAAAATTAAGGAAAACACTGTTTTCTGTACATAACTATCCATCTTCAAATGCCTTCCTGCATTGTCTTCTCATACACCTCATTTCTCCATTAAACCATGGCAAACAAGACCATATCGACTTTTTGTATCTGACCAGGGCTACAGAATATAAAATGTGTATGGCAAGAGTAATTAAAATAACCCTAGGCCCTTGAATTCAGTCAATTAATTTAGGGGCTAGGAGCCAATCAGGGTGGAAGATTTGTTGTGAGAAGAGAAGAGCAGAACCAGGAAGTGCACCTTATGATCAGAGATGGCATAATCAACCAAATCTACATCAGAAACAATAGGAGAACGCTGGGATATTTTCACAGATTGTCACAGAAGTGTTCAGTGAGGAAGACAGGCAAGAAACATCAACTAGATGAGAACACCGTCATATTGTAACATAATAACTGATGAAAGTTCTGAAGATTCTTGAATAAGTAAGCTACAAACTACAGCCAACAAATATACAATGGGAGGCCAGCTCCTCAGTATGTCTGTTCTGCTGATGGAAAATAGTTTTGGTCATGAAAAGATCCATCGTCCATCCATCCATCCATTGCTGTCTTTTATGATCCAGCGGTGGGGTCATGATGGGAGCAGGCTCGCCAGGGTATTCCAGACATCCCTCACCCCAGCAACACCGTACAGCTCCTCCTGGGGATCCTGAGGCGTTCCCAGGCCAGATGGGATAAGTAATCCAGTGACTTCTGGATCTAGTCCATTGTCTCCTCCCAGTTTGTTCTGTCTGCCCAACATCCAAAGAGAGGCGCCCACGAGGCATCCTAACCAGATACCTGAATGTCTTCTGCTTCTTCAGGGTAGGCCATTTACGGATATCCCAACCTAATTTTGGCATATATGCAGCCACCCTATGGAGGAAAGCCATTTTGGTTGGAACATTGTTCGACTAGTAAATTAAAAGCTTTGCGTTATTTCGGTAAACCAAATAAAAGCTGATTTAACTGCAGCTATGGAAGAGATGGTTTAACTGTGATGAAATTGTTTCTGTGTTGACTGTGCAGGTATTTCATGTTGCACACCGTCACTGATCTGAAGGGACTTAGTAAGTATATTAGCCTGCAGGCCTACTTGGGCTGAAGTGCTTTGTCGATTCTAAATCATTTCTACATCAAGTCCTAGCTGACTAACTTATTTCGGTAGTGCTACAGTTTGGGTTTGTCGGAAATTTAGCCATAGCCATCCTTGACAGTTGTTATTGCTGATCTGAAGATGTCTACTAAACACTAATCAGTTAAACAACAGTGTGATTAGTGTGATGATGATTATGACACTGACAGTGGGAATGGTTGCTGTTTGTTTGATACAGTATGCTTGATGTATAAAAGGAACAAACACAATCATTAGAGTTAATAAATGCATTATCCCCAAGGCTCCTGCAAACAGACTCTTTTAAAAGTTGGCTTGTTAGAGGACTGACTGCTTTAAGTGGCAGCCACAAAGGAATATAATAAGCCACTATCAGCTGTGTGCAGCTTTATAATGCACAGTTTTCCTAAGTTCTCAATGATTTCATAATGCCTGGCTGCATATCACTGGACATTCAGGATTGGTTTTAGCTTATCTTGCCTTCACATATTTCACTCAAAATATGCACATTGGAACACGCTAGGACAACCCTTCAAGGAAGAAAAAGCCACTCTATTTTTAACAAGCTACTTCAGCTGCCTTGTTTCCATGGTCATTCTGTAGTGGACAATGTTGCTACATTAAAAATGGTTCACATACCCTCCCATACACCTGTTCTTGAGTACAAAAGAATATAATTTGACCAAATGCTGAAAAACAAATAAGGGAAAATAAGTAACATGATCTGCCATTGAGAGTAAATCTTTTCCTATACATACCAATGCTTCAATTAATCATGCATATTTCTGAAACACCGTTACTATTTTATTTTTTTAAATGTCTTTCTTAACAAATGGGAAATTATGTCGTGTCAATGAAGGAATAAAACAGGGGGTGGCCAAACTTTTTCCCTATGAAGGCCAAAACTCTAACTTCTTGGTGCACCATGGGCCAAAAGCAAGGACCTATTTGCGGAGATTTAATTCTGATTGAAAAAAAAGTGTTTTCTCCTGTGTGTATGACTTCAGAACTGTAAAAAACATGTTTTGCCAAGATAGTCTGGTCACACTTTATTTTACAGTACATTAATAAGACGTAACAAGCCCTACTTTGTTCGAAATTAGACAAAAACAATACGCTAATAACACATCACGTAACAAGCCATACCTTGTATAAAATTAGACAAAAACAATACTCTAATAAGATGTAATAAGTAGTAATTTGTCTCAAATTAGACAACTGCAAATAATGTAATCTTAATTAGACAGTAAACAAAAGTTATACTATAATTATACACACCATGTAGCCTACCCAAATTATGCTTTAATCAGAAACCGCATATAAAGTCTCATTACTTAAAATATAGGCTACTATACTTAGACACTATTATACCAAATTATACTGTAATTACAAACCAAATCGGAGATCCTAAAACACTATTAGACACCATTTTACAAGATCTGCCTAATTAGAAATCACACACCATGCTATATCAGATCCAAAATATGCTAGTTAGACACTAGTCTACCCTCACTACCTATAGCTTAATTAGACAAATACATTATATTGGTCATGGCCTTTATAATATTCGGACAAAACACACAGAGTTCAGAGGAAAATACATTTATTGAGCAAACATGGGTCACAGCGATGGCAGCCAGCAACTATCCTCCTTTAAAGCCACAGGGAATCAGCAGCAGTCTGTCACAGCAAACTAGCAAGAAAACATGACATAACCCAATCAAATGAGCAGACAGGCGACACGCACATGTTGCAGCTTTCACCATCTGAGCCTGCAATGCAAGCTAGGGGCACTATCGTACATCTCATTACATGTGATATCATCTTAACCCTTAAAGGGCATTACACTCAAATCATACAAATAATACAAACACAAATACTACAAATGATACTAATACAATAACATGAAGTGACTGAAATTACAGCTGGGTTACATTAACATAAATGAATAACCAAAACAGACAAAAAACAAGTTAAAACATGCAACAGGGTGCTACACAGAACTGGTGTGACAATACAATGAAAACAAAATACAGAAATACAAAGAACACTAAATAACAAAATAGAAACTAATTATTAAGGCTAAACTAAAAAACTGTGCAATGCCCTTTAAATGGCTCAGCAGCCTTATTATAGGAGTGACCATGTGCTGAGGAGCGAGGCCCACGACAAAAGCGGCTCAGTTGACAAGCTCAAAATAAAACATGTTTATGAGGGAGCCACGCGGCTAAATATTTAACTGAAAGTCATCAGTAAGAGCCAAGACACACAATAATTTAGTAGAGCCAAAACAGCAGCGTGGATCTTCAGGGAGGATGGCTGAACACAGGCCAGCCATTCACCACGGCCTCTACAAAAAAGGCACACAACTATAATTTAGCGAACATGTATACATCATTAAAATCAACATTCTAGAAAAATGAACTCATACATACCACAACACAAAGCTACAATGGCACCCCAGAGCAACGGAGGAAATATGGCTTGTGCCGCGGGTCAATCACTCAGCTACACCGAAGCGCAAAAAGTCTATTAAGCTGGGAACTGAGCGACAGAGCCGCTGGATGGCAGACAAACGTGAACTTACTGAAAGGAACAGGTGAGCGCATCCAGGGAGGGCCTCTGGTAGAGCGCTTCGTCCCCCACAGCCCCAGCAGCTGCTTGCGCTGCAAAGAGCGGAGATCGCATCACCGAAATGCCCATTTATGCACAGATGTACAACGGAAGACCGGCAGAGAGCATTACCTGAATGAGGAGGATTGTACATCCGCAACGGCCACGCTGAACCACCAGGATGAACAGGCAGCAGCCACCGGAGAGAAGCGGAGGAAAAGGAAGACAGGTATGTCTGCCCCTCTATATGTAAGGGCACCCCTCATTTAGGATGCCCAATAAGTTGGCACAATTATAGCCTTCAGCAACCTAATGACCTGAGATTCAAGAGGCTGATTGATATGCGCCTTCACTGCCTCATACTCCAACGGGGGGATACCTTTGTCTGTCTGGGACATCATCCAACAGTGGTATGTCATGTGAAATGAGGTTAGTGCAGCCCAAGTCACCATCATGGGCTGAGAAGACTGACTGGTACTTGTAGAGCAGAGACTTAACACCTATTTGCTCCTGCTCAGGTAAGAGATTCTATCCTATTTGGTATTGAGGGGACCACTGTTTGGGAAGAGATGGTCACCAAAGTGGACTCCACCTCAGTCACACCGGCAGGCAGGCTGACGACCTGGGCAGCACCCAGGATGCCAAGGATGGTCCGTGGGTAAAGGATAACCTGTGTTGTCCAAACACTGACTACAGGGACATACACAGTACCCCGGACAATCTGTACCAGGCAATGAGAGGCCAGCAGCCCAGCTGGTAGACCTGATTCAGAGGGCTCAAATAGCATGCTCTGACCAGAAAACTGCTGGGAGCAGGTGCTAGAAGCCAGCTTCATCACCCCACCAGGAGTACGTACAACCTGCTTTCCTCAGACCCTCACAGTGCCAGTAGGGCCCCGCAAGGACTTGGGAGGAAGACTGGTGGCACCTCTGGGCCAGGGGCCTGTGAAACGAAAGGCGAATCAACAAAAGAAGGACCGTACCACGGTAGCAGCGACAAATCACGTTCATCCCCAGGATCCCAGGGACAGAAGACACGATGCCAGGGGGGTTCTTAACCACCAGGATCCCACAGTGGGGCATCACCTTACCACAGAGTTCCACATCAAGCTCCAAATAGCCGATGTACAGAATAGCTAGGTTGTTAGCTGCTCACAGCTGTAGCCAGTGATAAGAATCGAAGCGATCATGACCCCAAGGTGCAAACTGCTGCAGGAAGAAACTTTCTGTAATGGTGGAAACCATGTAACCAGTGTCCACCAGGCATGACACAGAGACCCCTCCAATGGGGGCATCAGTGTTTGCAAAAGGAGCAATCAAGCCAGTTGCTGCACCTTCCTGTGAGCCTATGGACACCCCAACTGAGCTGTGGCTCAGCAGCTCAGTGGGCTTCAGTTTTCCGACAGGTGAGGAGAGTGAGTTAACCTTGCGGCATTAGAGTTCAAACCAGCCACTGAATTAACACGGCGTCTATGGGGAGCCCTTACATCATCACATTCTCAGCCCTAATCCCAGCCCGCGAGACACGCAGCAGGGGATCACGGGCTGGGAGTTGAGCCCAGGTCCGCTGCAGCGCCTCTGCACATGAATTCAAATTCTAGGACATTACAAAATTGTATTGCATGACTAATCAATTGAATACACTAAGAGAAGATTTGAAATACACATTTATATATATATATATATATATATATATATATATATATATATACATATATATATATATATATATATATATATATATATATATATATATATATATATATAAAAATAATAGCCATAGTAGGCCATAATAGGCATTTATTTGTTTCAATCACTTAACAGACCAGGCGGCAATTTGGGACAGGCATTTAATTCCTTTCTTACAAAAATCTTGCTCAGCAAAACTAGGAATGGTAATTTACTCAAATTCTTTTATTAAACCAATTTGACTACAACATTTACATTTTTTCTAAGTATGATTTTAGCACTGTAGTTAAACTTTTTTTCTCCTTTTGTCAACACAACACTCTCATACAAACACAATTAAACCTCAAACCAGTAAAAGATTGCTGAATGAGGAAGGTATATAAGGCCAAATACTGAACAACAGTGACCTGTATATCAGCAACTTGTTTTGTGAAACACAGAAAAAATAACATATACATGAATATAAAAAACATGAACGAAGGCAAACCGAGTAAGATAACAAGACAACTGTTAGACCAAGTCCATGTCCATTCTCTCAATCATCCTCCTCATCAGCATCCACCTCCTTCTCCTCATCGTCCTCCTGCTGCTCAGCTTCTCCATCATCCTCCTGCTCTCCTTGTCTGGCCTGAGCCAACATCTCTCTCCCTGCTGCACATGGCTCCGCTTCTTTGAAACAGTGGATCAAATGGTCCTCACTGCCATCAGCTGCCACTGTCAGGCCACACACCTTAAAGCACAATATCCCAAAAACGTATATTAAAATATTTATAACTCATACTGTTATACTCTCTCTCTCTTTCTGTCTCTCTGTCGCTCACATACACACAGGCACTTTCTCTTTTTCCACACACAAACACACAGACACTCTCTCTTTTTCCACACACAAACAGACAAACTCACACACACAATCACCTTGTATGATTTTTTCACCAGGTCTGTATCCAACTCCTCCCAAGCTTTAAGCACCCAGGCGACAAGTAGGCGACGAGCTGGGGCTCTCATGTTTCCTCCAGTGGTGAAGGTTTTGTCCACGTTACCGGCCATCCAGCTGTCATAAGACTGGTGCAGACTGGCTTTGAACGGCTGATTCCACACAACGTCAGGTGCCTGGATGTATTTTGTACATCCTCCAGGTATCACGGCCATTGTTATCTTGTAGCCCCGCTTGAGCTCTTGTTTAGTGGCCTGGCTGATGTGGCATCGATAGGAATCCCAGACGAGGAGACGAGGGCCAAAGTTGAATTTCCCCACAACTTTCTGCAGGGTTAGGGTAATCTGCAGTGAGGTCGTCATTCATCCATCTGTTTTTTGAGGGGGCTACCACCACTCCACCGATGTTTTGCATCACCTTGACTCCCCTGACACCTCCTTTGAAAACCACAAAAGGTTTCGATTTGGTCCCGTCCACTTTTGCCGCCAGAACCACAGTCAAGTGACTCTTCTCGTGGCCTGTAGTTTTCAAAGGGACGCTGCGGGCCTCGCGTGTCTCCAAAGTAGTGGACCCGACCATGACGAACCACACCGTCGTTTCACCCATTGCTAAGATGTCTCTGTCCGGTATCTTATTTGTTTCAATCATCCGAGAGGAAAATGTCACAAACCTTACCAGCTTCTCTATGAATTCCCTGGCATCCCTCTGGGCAATAGTTGTACATCTTCTGGAGGTGAAGTTGTTGTGGCGGAGGAAACGGTTCAGCCAACCAACACTCACAGCAAATTCCTCACCTCTGCTATGACTTACGGTGGCGTACATTTCTTTCGCCTTCGCCCTGATCATTTTATGGGACACTTTCTCCTGGCGTGCCCGTTTGCTGATTACCCAGTCCCACATATTTAACTCAAGCTCCTCGCTCACCTTCTTCCTCTCTCCACCAGGCAGCCTGGCCCTTTTGCTGTCCTCCTCGGACAGCAGCTGAAGCACTGTTTTATTTTTCCGCCAGTCTCTCACTCTCTTGGGGTCGACGAAGAAACGTCTTTCGGCTGCTTCTCCCGAGTTTTCTTCAGCATATTTTGTGTCTGAAAGTTTAAATTTCAAGTCGTATTTCTGTTTTCTTTTCTGCGCTGGAGCCATGGTGTACATCAATGTGATGACTGACTGAGAGCACAACACTTGAAAAAGGCAAAGAAGAAAAATGCGTCATGTCAATGGTGACGCCTTCTTCCTTGATGTTTTTTAAAATAATTTAGACCTGGCATTTATTTGGAACCGGCGGTTATTTATATATATATATATATATATATATATATATATATTTATATATATATATATATATATATATATATATATATATATATATATATATATATATATATATATATATATATAAAAATGAAGAAATCTTACATTTCTCTGCAACAGCTTGTGTATACTGAGCTGCTGATGGCGCTGCAGGGGATGGGGCTGCAGCTGACAGTGGTGCGGCAGGTGATGGAGCTGCAGGGGATGGGGCTGCAGCTGACAGTGGTGCGGCAGGTGATGGTGCTGCAGGGGATGGGGCTGTAGCTGACAGTGGTGCGGAAGGTGATGGTGTTGCAGGGGATGAGGCTTCAGCTGACAGTGGTGTGGCAAGTGATGGTACAGCAGGTGATGGCGCTGCAGGGGATGGTGCTGCAGCTGACAGTGGTGCGGCAGGTGATGGTGCTGCAGGGGAGGGGCTGTAGCTGACAGTGGTGCGGAAGGTGATGGTGCTGCAGGGGATGGGGCTGCAGCTGACAGTGGTGCGGCAGCTGACAGTGGCGCAGCAAGTGATGGTGCTGCAGCTGACTAGTGGTGCAGCAAGTGGTGGTGCTGCAGGGGATGGGGATGATGGAGCAACCTGCTTTTTATGCCCACTGTGGCACTTTTGGTGTGTCAGCTATGTAGAACTTCAAATGACCACTGTTGATTTTGGGGAAGACTGCCCCTTTGTCATCCACAAGTCTTTTCCCCTGGATTGCCACAATTTTGTATGGTCCCAAAAAATTGGCATCCAACTACACCCCCCCCCCCCCCCCCCCCCCCCCCCCCCTTCCTCTGTTGGCTTCTAATATTCTGTCTCCAAACTTTGTCCCCAACTTTGAAAACAGGTGTTTTGCCACTAGAATGACTGAATACATTAATAAATTAATTAATTAATGAAAATCACATATATGTTGTTTTTGTTTGTTTATTCCAAGCCCTCTTTAAATATTCCTTCTTGGCAGTCTCTCTCTCTATCTCCAATCAGATTTCTTACACCTAATAACTGATGTAACTCATGATGGATGCCCGCCACCAACTTTGCTCAGGGCTCTGAGAATAAAGGACATTTCAAAATATTGATGCATGTGATTAGAATAATAAATTCAAATTGTATTACTCTATATGACTTTTAGGTAGAAATGCAAACTTTAAAAGTATTTTAAACATATTCATTAAATGACAACTATCAAATCTTTGTGTATTATAACAAATGATTCACCTGAATTGTTCCATTCAGCCGCTCGACCAATCGCCATCGTTTATATACAACCATACATGAAACACACCATTGTCATGTTTCACACATATTGCCAGAACTAAATTAACGAGATGTCAGAATGAAAATAAGGTGCTATTTAATTGAAACACTACAAGATAATGATTGAAAGAGCTTCATAAAAAGAGTATGTATTATACCAACAACATGTGGCCAATTTCTGCCAATGACTGAAGTACTTACAGCATTGACAAACTCTTTCCCCTGGTCAGTCAGAATCCTTTGGGGGCTTCGAATTGGTGGACAAATTTAACAATACATTCTGTGACTTCTTGACTTGTCTTGACTTCAAAATATGTGATATCACTCAGGCACTCAGTGCATCTTTTTAAAAACTTTTTTTTGAATCAAGCACAAGTCTTGTAACATTTACATATATGTTTCGCAGTTTGGATGAACTAACCTTCACGGGAGTATATTCAGCAGGCTTTTTTAATGATGTACATGATGATGTAGTCATTATCATAGGCTGGCCTCCTCTGAGCAGTGATAGGAGATATCTGAGAGGGAGGCGTTCATCCCTGAGGTGAAGTTCGGTGTGTCCAACAGTGAGCAGTGTGTTTCATAATGTCGTCGCTCGAAGCTAGACACACAATTAGTTCTGTTGTTGGTTGTAAATATCTACGTAAATGCCTATATTCTGTCCCAGCAACAGAACAACAGAAGAGACAGTGGTTGCGTGTCATATTTTAAGACAATGTGCCGGCTGCGGTTCGTGTTAGCTTGTGTGTGTGTGCTAACCACTTCACATCGGACTGCTTCAGTAATGAGGGTCAGTGCAAAGCTGGCTTTGCCTCGACACTGACCCTCGTAAAAGGATCAGTCCCAACCATACCGGACCCAGCAACAGCACCCGAGCCACCGAAAAGTGATGCCATGGTTTAATAGTATTTATAGCTGCCTATGAGTCTGGTGAAGTCTGCTGGAAATCAGCTAACTCGTTAGCTCCGCTTCGGTCGACTATGCAATGGCGTTTGAAGCAAGTTTAATGTTAATAATATTACGATGGAGCTTGGTTGTCACAGTAAAAAAGTCTGGAAATGTGCAGACTTGAGACAGAGACGATGCTAACAGTGTCCAAGAGTTTGGAGACTGAGTTGGAGACAAACACAGCTTTCACTAGCTGTTAGCCATTAGCTTCATGGTAGTAAATGTAACAACACATAGAACAAACTAACATTATACAGACACTATACTATACAGACACTGCTAACCATTCTGAAACATCCTGCTGCAGCCACAGAGTCTGTACTTCTTCAGGAGCCTCTCCTTCTGGGTCCCATTCTGGGTCAGACTGGTTCGGTTGAACGAAAAAATCTCTGCGAGCCATAGTGATACATACATACATCCATAAACATTAGCGCATGCTACTGCTGATGCAAGGAGCATCCTCTCCCTGAGAGTGAGGTAGCAGGCAGGGCTCTCCAAGTAGTCGTTGACAGACAGAGCTCATTTACATTTAAAGGTGCAGGCACGGAAACAGACTGCTCTGAATAGAGCTCTGTAGAGCGACTTTTAGACAGCTGAAATTCACGACCACAGATGGGTTTGGGGCAATGCATATCGAATATAGAGCTGTTGGACCTCTGACAGCTGTGTGAAATTGATGAAAAACAGTATAATATGGGACCTTTAATATAAGTCTGCCTGAATGTCTGCAAAAGGAGTAATTTTACTTAAATGCTTTAAGAACAAAGACAGTGGTTACGTCGTCTTTGGTCTCATGTGTAGTTTGGTTACCAGTAACCAAACTTTGTCTGTGAGGTTGTCGGATGCTAATATGCAAAATGCTCTGTTTCACCAACCGGGGCAAAATACTCCAAGCTTAGCGGAAAACGCTAAGCTTGGAGTCAAGCTCCAAGACCGAGAGATTCGCTTCTCTGCCGACTTCAGCAGCTACACAGTAATGCGGCGTTCTCCCGGCTATGGAGGAAGCGAGGAAACAAGGTCTCAAAGTCTTCCTACTCTACCAGGCCAGACTGAAGCTCATCCATGGGCAGGATCAACACATTTTCAACTCAAGCATCGAAGCCGAGGACTTTCTCAACACGAAACGGGTGAATGGAAATGACGGTACGACCACTGGACAATAGCTTGCTGGATGAACATGCTCAGGTCTGACGGCAGATCCCACCTGGATATTGGAGTACTTTTGTTCAGTCTGCTGGAGTGAAGTTTGGACTTCGCGGAAGTTACAAGACCTTGGCTGGGGTGGTGATTTGACTCACGGACTTGGACTTTAAGCAGGAAGGGGAAGGCTAGCCATGAAAAGACCTGACCCTCTCCAAATTTAAGTATTTCTAGCCAGGCCTCAGCTCTTTTAGATCAATCTGTTATTTAAAGTATCGTGATTTATCAATAAGTATTTTTGATAATGATTGATACTAACTGAACTGAAATAAGTATTGCGCTGTATGCTTTGCCCTTGCTAAAATCTAAGCAATAAAACCTACATAATATAGTTAAAGTTAAAGTTAAAGTTGTGGACATTGATTTTATGTCTCTTTGATTGGAAGTAAAAGTCAGGTATTAAGTGTGCATGATATCTTAAAGGTTCTTAAAGGTTACTCTAGCCAACCAAATTGAAACATTGTTTCAATTTTTACATTGTTTATCATACCTCTTAAAATGGCACACTGTATTTTCTGACTGCTCTTTTACAGACTCATTTGAAAAGGCCAAGCAACATGAAGAAAATATGTCACTACTGGATGTCTGACCACTGATTTGTTATCAGAGGAGGAAGCAGATGTACGTCGGAAAAGAAGAACAAGGTACAGTTGAATTTCTCAACCAAATGTGCTCAGTAAATTAGCCTATACCCCGCCACTGCCTTGTCGTCAATGTCAACCCTGAGATTATTAGGTCAGGGTTCTATCTCTCTTCTATCTGAAGTTAAGCAATATTGAAAATTTGCATTTTTGTTCATAGGAGCTGTAGTAAAATAGCATGCTGTTCAATAAAATAGCTTTGTTTTTGTTTTGTAATTGTATTTGTTGTAATGCACAGCTATTGCCAGTCTCGGTCTAGAGCAGAATTTAAAAAAGAAAAATGCATGTATGTGCATGTAATGATTACCAGATACAGAGCACATCCGCAAAAGTTGAAACCAAAACTGCATTTATGTTAACCACAAAGAAAAAAGGGGGGAAAGCAGATGTCCAAGCTCAGTGTGCTGCATGATGTTTTAGCTTGTAGATCTGCTATTTTTTAAACAGTTTCGCATTTCTGAAAGATAAAATATAGCTGACAGTTGACTAACATTTTTATTAATGTTGGACATGCCCACAATTGGGACACCAGAATGAAAGTGGTTAGAACAATCCAGACTAGTCATTGTGGTAACTGTTGGATGATGTCTTGAGTATCATTTAAACTAATAGTATTGTTTATTTTATTCATGTTTTTTTCATGTAGAGAGCACATCCACACCATATGAAAAAATATGAGCAGCTGGCATAACAGAAAAGAAAGACGGCTTCGAAAGCTGGGCCCTCCAACCCCCTAGCTTGCAGACAACTAAGAGGTTCCCACACCTTTGATGTTTTGGCCGCCACACTCAATGTCATCAATTCTGAATATGGCATCAGGAACAAAGTTGTGAGGACAACACTGTGGCTCCCACTTCTTAGAGGCTTCCCAAGTTTTTAGTGGGGACAAGAACAACAATGAAGCCGAAGAGGCAGCGAAAGAGGATGAGGAAGGGTATGAGATGGAGGAGGTAGTGGAATTTGTTGATGTGACTTTGATCTTAGATGAGAATGATGGCTTTGAGTTCGAGCTTCTAAAACATCAACAATGTGTTTGTCATCTCCTCAACTTAGTGTCTGCCGTTGATGCTGAAAAAGCAACAGCCAACGATGGATACAACAAACTGTAACTCTCAACATTCAGCAAGTGTCATGGGCTTTGGAATAAGTGTGGACAATCCTGCCAAGCAGCTGAAGCTGTTTAAGATGCCTGCTCCCTCCAGCTGCTACGACTAAATGCCACCAGGTGGAACTTGCTGTTTATGGCTGTGGAGAGGCTACTCAAGATTCTGAGAGAGAAAGGAGAGCCAGCTTTGAGAGAGATCTGTGTAGAATTGAAGGTTCCAGGGTAAGTTGAAATAATGTATTTTTTATTTATTTATTTAATTAATTATTTTTGCCTGCCATGGCTTCTGTGAATGTCTCTGACTTGTACCATATTTTAATGATTTGTTTAAAAACCACTTGACCCCTTTAGAAATGATACCTGAGGTGACAGTACTATGCTCCGTTAACATCATCATTTCATACTATGTTTGCCTTCCTAGTGGTTTAGTTTACCGGAGCTATTAAATATCTTTACCACCGCTAGAGTGCAGTAATATGTTGAACATACACTGTCCATCCCTCACCAACCTACTTGCTACTGCAATCTAGTGGTGGTAAAAAATACTTAATTGCTAAACCATTATAAGGAGGCATAGACAATGTCAGAACTGGTTCATACACAATGTACTGTAGAACCTTGCTTTGTATGTTTTGTAGGTTAGTGATTTTTGGGTACAATTTTCATGCATAATTGTAAAACAGTGGTTTGTTTTCTCCCTAACAGAATCCATCCTGTTGAGCTCACTTTCATCGAAGAGTACTACACCACTATGAGCCCTGTCGCCCAATCTATCAGCATCCTCCAAGGAGAAGCGGAAGTCCAGATGGGATGGCTTCTTCCATCTTCTTCGCCATTTTGGCAAGGTGTAAAGAGACCCTGAATTGATTGCTGCAGCGATTCTCATCCCAAAGTTCAGAACGGCCTGGATCAAAGATGATGCTACACTGAGAATCGGTAAGACAACATGAAGATCTTTAAAATAAAGGAAATGTAGCAAATATACATTGAATTACACATTTAATGTACACTTACTACATTTATATTATTTTATTATTAATTTCATAAATCAGTCTAATTTTGAATTAGGTTTATAGTATTTCAGCTGTAATCAGGGTACTGTAAATTTAGTTTTTGAAGTTAAGGGCCTAAAAATATCTTAAGATGTCTGGAATTGTCAGAGTGAAGACCATTAAATTTGTGTTTCTATCCTTGTTTAATCCTTGAATTTGGCAGATACAGAAATTGTGAAAGTAGCCAATCTGCAAGCTCACGCTGCCTCTCATTGCGAGCTTGTAGATCTGCTATTTTCACAATTTGTCTCAACATTTTCTCCATTATTTTATTTTTATTTTTTTGCTAATTTTGGACTTCTGTTTCTGATAGTATCGTTTGTCAATGTAATATTATTTTTTTTCTTTAGATTATAGAAAATGTCATGAATGTAATTGAATTTGTCCGATAAAAATGTGCACATACCCTGGCTGTGCTAATGCTAGTTTCACCCTCCCTGTGTTTCAGGGTTGGACTACAACAGGGAGCAGTTAGAGGATCCTTCCATTTCAGCAGATGCTGGATGTTGGATCTGGCTCATCTGATTGCATTTCCATGGAGTAATAATCATACATTTTCATCCTCGAGCTGCAGAACTCTACTGCACTCAGTAATCGAATCGCAGGGCTTTCCCATAACGGGAAGCTGCAGCAGGAGAGTGGTGAGTTGTGTTCACTTTTCAATAGCAATCCACCTAAGCTAGCGTAGGTGTGATGCCTCGAACTATGTGCTGAGACCCTATTTGTATTGTTGCTGAAGTTTGGTGCTGTTCTGAGCATTATTTGTGGCTTTTTGATGGCAGTTTCTTGTTGGAGGCATATACTGCAGTGTATTGTTATCATGCGGTCATTTCTGACGTTGCTAAAACTACATAAGCTAGCAGTCGGAAAACTTCATCTCTCGAGGGGGGGTCTTACTCGGTGTCATGGTGTGTTAAACCATGAATTAAACTGACACCGGAATATCCCTTTAAGGTGCCATTGTCTTCTTATGATCAAAAAATGACTCTGTAAGAAAGTGAAACTATGTTAAATAAAGCTCTAATAAATGTATTTTCCTCTGAACTCCTTGTGTTTTGTCTGACTATTATAAAGGCCATGTCCAATACAATATGGCAGTACATTCGTCTAATTAAGCTATAGGCCGAAGTTGGTAGCATTTAATGCATAATTTGGTAGTTAGGGTAGAATAGTGTCTAACTAGCATATTTTGGATCTGATATGGCATTGTGTGTGATTAGACAGATCTTGTAAAATGGTGTCTAATAGTGTTTTAGGATCTCCGATTTGGTTTGTAATTAACAGTATAATTTGGTATAATAGTGTCTAAGTATAGTAGCCTATTTTTTAAGTAGTAAGACTTTATATGCGGTTTCTGATTACAGCATAATTTGGGTAGGATATATGATGTCTACTTACAGTATAACTTTTCTTGTTTACTGTCTAATTAAGATTACATTATTTGTAGTTGTTGAATTTGAGACAAAGTAGGGCTTGTTATATCTTAGTTTATTGTTTTTGTCTAATTTCATACAAAGTAGGACTTGTTACATCTTAGTGTATTGTTTTTGTCTAATTTCATACAAAGTATGGCTTGTTACATCTTAGTGTATTGTTTTTGTCTAATTTCATACAAAGTAAGGCTTGTTACGTCTTATTAACTTACTGTAAAATTAAGTGTGACCGATAATCTTTCTAGTTCCTGTAAGTTTTTCTTTGAATTACTTTTCAGGGCTTCCATAGGTCTAGGATCCCAAACTCCATAGCAACTTCCTGCACAGCCACCTTGCCCACTTTAATTACATAATGAAAAATAAACAGTGATTAGGTATCTGCATATTTAAAAATAATTTTTACCTTTAAAAAGAACAAACAAACATTTTAACAGCGCCTTGTGTTACATATATAATTGTCTTTATTATAATTGTTCTATTTCCTGACAGAGCTAAATTTAACCTTTTGGCGAGCCCACATTGGGCAGCCTTTCTCTAAATGTTGCTTTGATTTTTGGCCAGTTGAACAAACTGAAAAACATACTATCACCTTATGAAGTAGTTAAAGTTAATGAGCTAATAAACAGTTTGCCTAGTCACACATCCAGCAGACACAGATCATTTTTATTGACCCAGAGCTGTGATTGTGTCCACTTAATGAATTTACATCTACTATTCATTGCCTTTTAGCTCTGTTTTGTTCTCCACTAACTCCTAAATTAAATATCTGACTCATTTGTGGTTTAGTCCCTTTCATCAACACTTTTCTACTATATGTAATATCAAATAACTTTTTGATTGATTGTTCATACAAAAGGACTGGTTAGTACACTTTTAACCTGTCAGAGCCCCTGTGATCTAAACTCAGTGTATGCATCCAAACATTTTCCAGCCCACAAACCTTTGAATATTGCAATCAATATTAATATTTACAAAGCAATATCAATATAGACATAAAGGTTCAATAATGTTTTAGAACAAGCTGATGTAAAATGTATCCTGGCACCTCATTTGTGTGAAGAATATTCTTTCTTTCTGAATAAATAGAATCTTTCCTTAAGAACTGGATGTGGTGGATGCTGCTGTCTTTACTCCAGAAGGGTAAAAAAAGATCACTCTCTATTCAGTACTTTGAGTTCCGGCTGGTAAAGTAAGCCAAAGCCAAATATTGTGTACACCAAATTCCCCAAAGGCAACCCTTAAAGCCCTGCCTCTCCCCCCTAGAAATCAATACAGGCATTTGTTCTCAGATGTCTTCATCGTGACATGTCTTTGCATGCTTAATTAATTTCCCTGTTCACTGTCCAAGACTTTATTGATCCTCAAAATGGCTAGTATTCAGAAAAGATCTCCATCCAGTCTGGATAGAGCTGAGGCAGAGAGCTCCATAGATCAAGAGGACAGACAGAGCGCATTATGCTTCTCTTTGGGAGCTGGACTATTGCAGTCACTTTTCAGCAGCTGGCTATTTATCCACTGTCGTCTGCAGACAGCTGGTTAAGAGAGGTGAAAAGGTGAAGTGTAGTGTATCTTAATCTAATTAAATGCAGAGAGCTGGTGGGGAAATCTCTATCAGCAGTGGACTTTCTCCCCAGATCTCTCTCTGCTGATACCAGTGAATAATGAGCTCAAGGTCAGCAGTCACAGAGTAATGCTTGGATTGGAACACACAACATAATACAATCGGAATAAAGTGAACAAATTTGCGTCACCAGATGTTCCCGCCCCCACCCGTATGTCACTATTTATGCAGCCCAGGTCAGCGAAAGTGACAAGAGTAAAGTTTGACTGTCAGATCTGTTTGAGCTACAGGAATTTCTGATTTCCTTTTTAAGCCTCCTCCTTGTGGAGGAAAAGGAGAAACTGCTCTGGTTTACATCTGGCTGAGAGGACTGTGGAGAGGTAAACCTGTTATTGAAACCACAGTAATGTTATCATTATCATTATTAGCTAGCTAACAGTTAGGGGTAATTAACATACTGAAGTACTGACATGACATTAATACTGACATGAAGTGTTTGGTAGATAGTTTTCTTTGTTGTAATGATTTATTATTGTATTATGAAATTACCTCTTTCTTAAATTTATTCTTAATTACATTAAAGCCATCGATCAAGTCAGCCCTGCAAACTCAGTTGATGGACAACATGGTGGGCAGAGGAGACTGGACCCCCAAACACCCTGAGTACCGACCCAGATAGTGTCTCACTGACACCAGGGTATCCCCTTCAGCCCAGCAGCACTGCTGTGTTGTGGCAGTGGAAATAAACCATGTCAAATTATTTATAACTTGCATGGGTAAAAGAAATATAATTTAGTTTCCACATCATCATTCAAACCTGCAGATACCTTGCACTTGTTCTTTAAATGGTCCCACTTGTTTCTGGCCTGCTGGGCTTGACCTTCTCCTGCAGGCCCATTGTTTCCAGGACTGTTCTGAACACAGAGAGAAGCAAGAGAAAGTGTAAACACAAGATCACATCAACAGGGATGCAGGGATGACATCAGGACACACACATGGACCATTTATTATTTATTACTGCCTCACTTCCATCCAGCCGTGGCGGAACGTTTCGCCCTGAGAACAAATGTTTGTTCTGACCTCGGACAGTGATGAGGCTCTCTGTTGCTCCCTAAAACACAATTAAATGTAAAAGACATTTTGTGTTATGTCAACAGACAAAAGAGTTCCAATACAGCAAAAAATATAATCATAATAACTATAATAATAAACTTAGCTCTTTATTCAAATGTTTAACTAGACTTGTTACAGTCTGGAATTAAAGCAGGGATCACAGCCTGATTTAAATCTGTTCACATTTGAAAGTGAAGGCTTTTAAGACTTTACTTCCAAAGGCATCAAGCTGAGCATAACCAACGTATTTTAACTGAAATACTGAGGTTTTAATGTTCCTTGAAGTTTAACATATCTGGTGTTAGATGTTCAAATGAGTAAAAACCGAGTATAAACCCAATACTTACATTTTAATGCAAGATCTGGGCCACTTGAGGTTATTTATTTATTTCTTCTCTTCGGGCACACAACCGATCTTGGGATATGTAAGACCATGAAGGCTAGCAGCAGTGCAGCCTCCAAAAGCAGGTAAAAGCAGGGCACATTTGTGGGGTGCATTTGGAGGACCCTTTGAATTGGGACAGCCTCCGTGCACTGTTGTGACGTGTTGTGTGTAGTGCTAGGTGTGCAGACCCTGAATTGGGACACAGCACATGAGTCACTAGCCCTATTGACACTGCCCTTTGAGTGCAGGGATCCTGTGCCAACAACACTACATGCGGCCATGCTACTACTACTGCTGCTACTACTGCTGCTAGGCCAGAAAAGGAAAAGAGAGACCAAACCTCTTTCTTCAAAGCAACTTTTAAGTCTGCATTACTGCCACCTTCTGAACTGGAGTGTGGATCAGAATGGTATAATATGACTACTAGGAGAAGATCAGTAAAATAAATTAAAAACAAGGGGAAAAAATAATAGTAATAAAAATAAAATGAAAAACAACCTATATTTATATTTTAAAGAGTCCTGTCTTTTCTAAAAAATAAATGCCCTGTACCCCACGTGCCCTGAATTCAGAGGCAATATTAAATCTGATTTTATCCCTACTGAGTCTGGCTTTTAGAATCCTTAGCCACTCAGTGCGTTTACATGGTTAGTCTGAGCATGATTGGATTTTTAAAATGCATGTATACACCTTAGTCTGACTAAAATCAGACCAGATCAGATTTCTCATAGTCGAATTAAAACACCTAGATTATTCGATTGATAGTCGCATTACCTGCGCATGGGTACGTTACATCAGATTGGATTCAGATTCAGATGGCATACTCAAGTGGTCGTGAGTGTGCTACCTGTACCTGTACCTCTATGAGCTGTTGGGGGAACTCCTTGGGAGGCAACCTGTGGCACAAGCCAGACAAAATGGCGTGGATGTTGGCTTCGAGCTATCTGCCATCGGTAAGTTGCTATAACCTTACCCTAAAGCTAACTTGCTAGCAAGCCCCTTGTGTTGGAGTAAAGGGCAAATGCATGAAATACGTGTTGGAACATGTGTAGTTGAGCTTCCGTTCACTGGCCAAGTTTTTTTAGTGCCCCTCTGTAGAGATCACAATGGCGAAGGTGGACTCAGAGGAAAAAATAGTAGAGGTCCTGCCTGAAGGCTCACCTGGATCCTCACCTAGGTTGACCGGAGGAGCTGGAATTTGATTTACTTGATAATTTCTGCAATGTTCTAGCTGTATCACCCTATGCTGTGTGTTTCAACATTCACCCAGGTCAAGATGATTACACCATGCTATCACTTGCCTGAAGTGTAGGGACGCGTAACTTAATTTACACCTATTATTTCTTCAGGGACAAGGACCCAGCAACCAGGCAGGAGGAGACACAATTCAATGGACATATGTGACTGTCCAAAAGACTGAGGACATGAGTCAAGTAATGAGTGGCTGGAAAGGAGTGAGGCGCGGGAGGAGCGGTTGTTTACCACAATCGTCGAGAGCAACGCTAATATGGTTGCTGCACTTTTGTGGTGTATGCAGAGCTTTCAGCCACTCACCCCCTCCTATCCCACAAACCACTCCCAGGCACTACAGCCAGATGTTTATAAGGGCCTAAGCAGGACTCGACCTGTGAGGTCCCTATTGTTTTTCGAATGACCACTTTTTCATCCCAAATGATCGCATTTTTCACTGCCTGAACATGCCCCAAAACTCACCAAACTTGGAATATAAGTCACACCTGCTGCAAAATGTCATAATCTATTGTCGCCCTGAATTTCCACCACTAAGTGGCGCTATGATCATGGAAAATGCTGGGGCGATACCAGTTGAACTGCAAGTGGCAGATCTAGAGAATCTATGTAACACCAACAACGCCACCGTAGGACTTGCACCTGAAGAGTATACACTTTTAACTTTAATTTCTCTGAGAGGGTTTCCCAAAAAACAACCCATACGCAGGTCTGTACACAAATGAATACAGGCATGATGTACAATAATTTAACAACCTTTATTACTCACAATAAAACAATTTCATTTAGCAAGTTATATTTAAATCTTTAATCTTGCAGTGGTCCAGTTAGGAATAGCAAGAGCAGACCACTACAGCTAGCTCTGGCAGAGGTCACTGCACTCAAATAGTCAAAAGAAAGAAACCAAACAATTTACAAATCAACTGCAAACTCAAAACAAAAGAAAAAAAAACATGCAACATGTATAAACTTGGCAGGTCCTCCACTATCAGTGCTGCAATAACACCCCCCACCCCCACAAATGACTCGCAGTCTGATTTGGGCGGACTAAGAGCGTCTAGATGACAAAGCAGGTTCTACGGTTGAGAAAATGTAGTGCCAAAAGAAAGGCCAGTCTGACAGTGATGTAAAGCAGTGTGAATTTTCCCTATACAACGTACACTTGAACTTTTATAGATTTTTTAAGGTGAGCCTTGTTTTAGGTGGTTTATTTCACTTTTTCTGGACCACTGCAGTACAAAGCTGTTAGTCTGGGCTGGAGCGGCTCTCTACTTCTCCAAACTGAGGCTGCACTGATCGGTGATTATGGAAGGGAACAGACCGACTATAGATATGTACTTTATATGACCCCACTTCAAAAAACCCGAACTATCCCTTTAACTTCAGCCTTACTATAGTTAATTGTCATATTTACTTCTTCCATTTTTTGTCTGCCATCTCAATTCCCTCTCCACCTATATGGGCACAGTTTGAGCTATTTCCACTTGAATATTTGTCTTGTTTCTGATTGCATGTTTTTCAGTAAGGATGACCAGATTACACATACTGAAATGTTTGTCTGCAGGTATTCTGATAGAAACTACTAGGCTATTTTTGTGCCTGCTCAATTCAAAAAGTTGGCAGCATCTCCTCTCTCTGGCTGAAGCTTGGTCTTTGCTCCCCGATCCATCATTTACTCAGCCACAACCTGCCACATATCAAGCAGATGCAGGCAATTTAAGCTTATCCAGAGAATCTCCTAAACTCCTAATTTCCTTAAAAGACCAATCATCGTTCACACTAGCAAGTGCTGATAAGCCATTTTCAAAAGATCATGGCTAAGATCCCGTAGTGTGGCAGTAGATGCATTGTGACAGTTTTAATCATTGAAAAATAGAAATAGGTGGAATTTAAAAAAAATAATCTAAGCGAATACAAGGTTTTAGTGTGTCAATCATTTTTGATGTAATATGATCAGTATAAAAGAGCACAAGCTTTTGACATTACCTAAATGTGCATCTCAATCAGATAAAGTATGGAATAAACTACAATCAATTTAGTCTTGTGGGTAGTATATTAATATATACTATTAAGAAGCATAGAACACTGAAAGACGACATGCTAATCATAGTTAAAGCCAATTATACAGAAAGGAGTACTTATTTCTATTTGTTATCATTTCAGTTTTTCATTATCTTAGTCACCTGTCTTAACCTTTGTTTGAGTGTGACAGAGCACCCTCAGTGCTACTTTTCACACTTCCACCAGCTGGTTTGGAAAGGCTCTACATTATCCAGTAAAGTGGTCGTTTCACACCAACAGCATGAGCCCTTCTGGCCTGCACACCTCCAACTCTGAGTATTTGTTCTCCATTCTCTTTAATTAAAACCTTACAGGAGGGCCAACATGATTATTTATAACACACTACGGTGGTCCTTCTCTGAGCAATGTATTTCTAATGAAGATTGCTAGAGACTACATGAATTATGCAGTGACTTTTAGATCTATTATGCACTGTCGATCACATCTATCACGTCTACGTTGTGAGGATACCTACCTTAGTAGTAAAGGCTGTGGACAGGAGCACTCTCTTAGTGAGTAAGTTAAAATGAGCGCCATGAACTTTTCTAACTCACCACCTGTTTTGTCATTGGACAAAATTAATGGAACAGCTCAACATATCAAACCCATGTAATAATTTCCCCTTTATTCACGTTATGTCAAATGCATTGTGCCTTGCATAACACGAAGCACAATAAGTAGTGTTTATGCAATATTAAAAAGAGAGTTTTAGATTAAATTTGGCTATCAATAATGATTAATGATTATCATTAATTATGGTAAATAATATGATACAATTTACATTAGATCACCTCGGGGCACCACCCTTGAAGAAGAGAAAAAATAGCCAATTCAATAATTCAGTTTCATAAAAAGTTACTGTTACTGTTTATAACTCTGATTGATAATTAACTTAATAACTACAACCAAAATTACCATAAAAGCTGTAGAAGTCAAAAGATTTTGGAGTTCTTGACAGTGTAGAGATTAGCAACATTCACTCTTGTACAATATTAAATAGACTGCAAGAAGAGTCTTTTATTCAACACAAAAATGCTTCGGGTTGGTTGGTTGGACCACCATCTCACATACTGCAACATGGCTATTGTGACATGTTTACATATCAATTGTCTGACAAGGGCTGCCACTAAGACCATGGTATGGAAACTACATTATCAGGTATGGAAACTACATTATCAGGAGATCAATCTTTTGTTTCTCATTGGTTTTAGAAAGCCTTCTAGAGTAGAGACAGGGTAGGTCACAAAAATAGTAGCTCCACGAGAATATCATACTGACTGTTTTAATCACAAGGTTGGCATTGTGCTGCAAGCTTTGGTGGATGGCAAGGGAGAGAGAGAGAGTGAGAGAGAGAGAGAGAGAGAGAGAGAGAGAGAGAGAGAGAGAGAGAGAGAGAGAGAGAGAGAGAGAGCATGAGGTTGATCAATATTCTCCTCCTGGTAAGACAACAAGGGGAGGCTCCCCTGCAGAGTCCAGGTTATGCTGTGGTTGATGTAGCAGGCCATCCGGCCTCAACTCCCTCCAGGATTTTCTCCATGTTGTGTTGAGGTCCAGGGTGTGTGTTTTTGCATGTAGGCTACATTGGAGTCAACGTTAGTTTATTATTTTCCTCAGAAGTTTCTTTTGGACTCATGCGAGAATGGTTATACTGTATATTGTCTTTAATTTTGTCCATGAATGCACAGTACATTGCCACTGAAAAATTGCACATTACTGTACAGTCACTGAAAAAGATATGTGGCATAACAAATCCATATATTTGTACTGCATTTTCTTTTTCTGTATTTAGAAACAAATCACTACTGTTGTCTATTAAAGTGGTTCTCAACCTTTTTTCAGAGGTAACTGCCCGGTCACTGAAAGACACTTTTGTCAACCAGTAGCCATAAAGACAAAGCTCACAAGCTAGATTTACCAACAAGCTACATAGCTGGACTGCAAAACTTTAAGGCCATGTGTGCTATCTGTTGTGGACCTGGCTGTGTCTGACCACTTTTGTTTTTCACAATCACCAGTTTTAACCAGCGGGAGGCCCCAGTGAGAACAGTGAGAAAACGCTACCTAACTTCTGAAGTGGCTGCAAAAGTTATCCAGATTTTACAGAGCACTCCTGCAAAACTTTTATCAACACTATGTGATTTTATTGTTGACAGTTTTAACCATAAAATAAAATCAACACTGGACTCAGTGGCTCCACTCCACATAAAAACGATTAATACAAGACCTAAACCCCCCTGGAGGAATACAGAAATTAAAAAACTGAAGAGAAACTGCAGGAGTGTTGAAAGGAGATGGAGAAAAACAAAGTTAACAGTTCACTATGAAATTTTACGTGGACACCTCAAAACCTATAATAATGCAGTCAAACAGGCAAGAATCTCCCATTTCCAAAAATGTCCATCAACGGACATAAAAATAACCAAAAATTCCTCTTCTCCACAATTGATCTTTACCAAACACAAATTTTAATAGATCCTCCGATCACCAACTGATGCCCTTTGTGAAGACTTTGTAGACCACTTCAGAAGTAAAATTAACAACATCAGATTGAGTCCTTTACCTTAACAGATTTTAAATGTTGACACACCTGGATCATTGATTTTACCTGAGGAAACACTGGAGAGTTGATATTGTTAATATTATGCTTGTTGAGGAGGCGTCCATCTCTGACCATAAACCCGTTGTGTTTACTGTAAACCTACTGTACCTTCTCTCTGTAGCTAAATCCCCAGGTCCCCACATTTGCTGCAAGGGTAAACGCAGCAATGTGCTGCCTTGTCTTTCTAAAAGGGAGGTGTAATATTCCTCCTTTTCCAAAAGCCGCCACTTGGCCGCCACTGGGATAAGCGTAAACATGTGACCTGATATGAAGCACGAAGTTGGGAAGTGATCAGTGACAATGAATTTGTCTTAAAAATAAGAGCTTTACATTGCACCCCATTGAAGTTTAGAACGCGGTCCTTAGCAGGGGGCTTTTTTTTTTAAGTAGTGACCGGTCGTAGCTTGCCACTACAACAACAAGCGGACACAACCAAACAGCTACAGAGACCGAGGAGACGCTGCATCTCCCAGACATCAGCAGCTGTCCAGTCGCTCATCTTGACGTCCTTGGATGAAGTGATGGACTGA
This sequence comes from Acanthopagrus latus, assembly GCF_904848185.1. Taxonomy (NCBI): domain Eukaryota; kingdom Metazoa; phylum Chordata; class Actinopteri; order Spariformes; family Sparidae; genus Acanthopagrus; species Acanthopagrus latus. The sequence goes on along the minus strand of NC_051052.1, from coordinate 1,554,439 downwards.
CTGCTGTGATCAGCTGTTTCCTGGTGTTAAAACTCTCCAGCTGTGGGTCGCACAACAGTGCACATCATCGACACCTCCACCATCCATCTCATGCAATTGCCAGCACATTGACGTCTCAGATTTAGAAAGCAATGGAGGCGGAAATAAGTGTACCTTCCGAGGCGGCAAACTGGCGGACCAAAACAGACCCCCAGATTACCGCCTCAAATCCTATTTTGTTTATAAATTGTCACAGCTTGCTCTGCTCCTCCCCTGCTCTGCTGCTCAGCCACACCTCTCATCAGTCTAACAGCTTTCACCTGATGCTCTCACCTGCTCACCATCTCCAATATATGCAGCCTCACTCCACTCACTCTTTGCCAGATTGTCTTTGCTCTCATGCCTGAGTCTCCAGCACTTCTTCCCGGATTGCTTACCTGGTATCGACCCGACTTGCCTCTGACCATCGCCTCTCGCCTCAGCCCTGGTAAATCCACCAGCCTTCTGTCCTTGACCAGGAGTATTGCCTGCCTGTTTTCTGTTCCTCATCTGCCTGTGGCTGGTTGGCACTTGGCCTGTTCCTGCTCCGCCAAAAGACCCACCTGGCTTCAGCTTCACCTCACCAGCTCACGTCCTCTGGTGACATCATCTCAAGCTCTGGATCCACATCCGGCCCTCCTTCTGAACCACTCTCCAGCCGGACCTCCATCAGCAGTGAGTTTGCACTACTTCCCCTCCACCACACTTGTTGAGCCTGTTAAGAACTTTTGGACTGTTACCTGCTCACAAGCCCCAAGCACTCTTCTCCTTACCTGCCACACTTGCCTGGATCCAGTTCTCTGCTGCCCTCCCCTGGTCTGCTGTGTACCTGCTTTTACCTGCTGAATAAAGACTGTTTAAAACAAATGCCTGGTTCATCTTTGCTGCAATTTGCTTCACTCCATACCCGTTACATATATGCTCCCATGGGAAATATAATTAGAAAATGCAACCTGTCATTCCACTTTTATGGTGACGACTCACATTTATATAGCCCACTGAGATCCGAAGACTCCCTTCAGACTCTGAGTGTCTTAAGGAGATTAATGACCGCATGGCGGATAACTTCCTCCAGCTTAACAACAAAACAGAAGTTATAATTTTTAGCCCCTCCAAAACCAAAAACCCCATCTTTACTGACCGAGGTACTCTTACCTCATTTAATCTTCTACATGAACTCTGGGTGTCATTTTTGATTCTGATCCTAATTAAGAACAGCTTCTACCAGCTCAGAATTATCTCTAAAATAAAACACTCCCTATCATACCACAATCTGGGAAAAAGTTATCCATGCTCTTATAACATCACGGCTGGACTACTGCAACTCCCTCTAGCTTGGTCTCCCCCAGTCCCTCATATTACGTCTCCAAATGGTTCAGAATGCAGCAGCAATACTATTGACTGGGTCAAAAAAGTGGGAGCATATCACACCCATTCCTGCATCCCTTCACAGGCTGCCAGTACAACAAAGGATCAATTTCAAGACAGTTCTAATGGTGTTCAAAGTCTTCATCGGTCAGGCCCCATCTTGCATCTGAGACCTTTTACACCCCCACTCAGCCTATGCGTACCTAAGATCCTCTAATATGGGTCTTCTACACATCCCCTGCTCCAGACTCAAAAAGGTGACTGGGCCTTTGCAGTAGCTGCTCTATGCTTGTGGAACCAATTGCCACCACACTTATGCAATGCCCCCTCCATTTCTGCCTTTAAATCAATGCTCAAAACCCATCTGTACACCCTGGCGTTTTTTCCTCATTAATCTATATTACCTCTGCACTACTATCTTAATATGTGGTTGTCTGTTTTAGGTTTTAGGACTAAATATTACATTGACGGGAAATTTTAATCTGGCCATTAAGGATCTCAAAACGGCAGAAGAGCTTTCTGAAATATAAAGTCTTCAAACATAGACATACCTGTCAAAATTTGGATCAAAACATTTCAATTAATAATTTAACCAATTGTATTGCATAGTAGTGAAGTGTGGGGCCCTCTCATCAACCAAGACTTCAACAAATGGGACAAACACCCAATCGAAAGCCTGCACACTGAGATCTGCAAAAGCATCCTCAAAGTTCACAGGACCACTCCCAATAATGGATGCAGAGCTGAACTGGGCCAATTTCCCCTCTTAATTCAGATCCAAAAAAGAGCAATAAAGTTCTACCAACATCTTAGAACCAGCGAGTCCAGCTCCTACCACTACAAAGCCCTACAATGCCAAGAGGAGAGCAAAGAAAGGAGTCCCCTAAGCCAGGTCCACAGGCTGAGCTCCAACAGCCCAACCAAATTATAGCAAATGAAAAAGACAATTACATCAACTATTGGACATCACCAACCAAAACCCAAAGCAAACTCCAATGATATTTGGCCCTAAACAGATAATACTCCATGGCAGATTATCTGAGCTCTGTAACTGACCCGAGACTGAGGAAAATGATGACTATGTACAGACTCAGCGACCACAGCCGGGCCTTAGAGAGCAGCAGACACAGACAGACCTGGCTGCCCAGAGAGGACCGGCTGTGTCGGTTCTGTCCACACAGATAGGTGGAGACAGAGCAGCACTTCCTGCTGCAGTGTGACAGATACACAGACATCAGAGCCCACATATACACTAAAATCACATGTACAACCCCAGACTTCCCCAAACTATCAGACCAAGAAAAACTCCACCATTTACTGGGAGAATAAACTGGCACTTCTGTAGATGCAGCGAGATATGTGAATGCTGCCACAGGAGAAGAAACGAGCTGCACAACACCTGACATGATCTGCTCCACATGAACCAGCTGATACTGACTGGGTTCTTACCTGCACACTGATATACTGTTTATTATTGTTGTTATTATTTGCTTTTATTGTTATATAGATTGTTTATAGATATGCCAACATGCCAATAAAGCTTGCTGAAATTGAAATTGAGAGAGAGAGAGAGAGAGAGAGAGAGAGAGAGAGAGAGAGAGAGAGAGAGAATTCACTGAGAGAGCTCCACCTTATTTTACAGCCAGCAGTGACAAGGTGACTTTGCAGGGTTGACATATCGACACCTCACTGTAGATAACAGTTGAGAGGCACAAGATCCCTTGATCATGTTACCCTGGCTATAAGTTGTACCATACCAAAGCAGGTCCCCATGTGTTCTGCACACACTCCTCCATAATTGTGTGTGAAATAAATTGAAAATCTATGTTATTTCTTGGGAGAATCACTGGCACCCACAGTACATTTCTCTTCATCTTGTCGTGGTCACGGTTGGATTTTCCATTGCACACACTTTATCAATGTACATGTGTTGACATTCAGAGCACGAGGCTGCCACCCTGCTGTCCTTACTCTTTTTATTGTTATTATTGCTTTCACGAGGAGTTGATCTGATTGGTGCTGAAAATGATTATCACTGTATTATTAAGGTTAGGTTTAACTTGCTGTCACTTTGCTTTCAGCTCCACTAACCATCTTCTTACTAGCATTCATGGAATTCACACCCCGATTGTGCCACATTTGCCAACCGTTAAATTGCGCCACACTTAAAGTGAAATTGTCAGTGTAATGCAATCAATTAAGAGATGCTGTTTGGAAATTGAAATGATAACAAGTGTTCGTCTAGGCTTTTCTTTACAGAGCTCTTTTCGTCCTTGTCTGTCTGAATTCCTTTTTACTGAAAACAAAATGTAATTGCACTCAAAGCCTTTATTAGATCCGAGAATGACATTACCATGAGGTGTCTCTCTTTTATGAATGGATTCTCAGCCACTCACTTGTTCTGTGTTCTCATAATCTGCCCTGTTGCTGACTGCTGGACCGATGCCACAACCAATTTGCCAAAAATAATTCACCAACAGGGCCAACAGAAACCGGTACTATATATATATATATATATATATATATATATATATATATATATATATATATATATATATATATATATATATATATATATAGTGCTGTATGCAATGTGCGGTCTAAGGCTGTGGCATTTGTGGTGGATTTAAGATGGCATGTAACTGCATGACTCATCCATAATCATTCTGACAGAGGCTCTGATTTTATCACGCATGGCAAAGTGCCTTCAGTAAGCCTAGCTGATACCGTGGCTGCAACTGGTCGGATTACCTCAGGATAACACTAAATTGAACACTGGTAATTCCACTTTGATCATTCTCTCATTATCATGAAGCTAATGGCATGCTAGAAGAAGGAAACTTACCTTGGAGGATACTTTGCATACACAGTATGTAGTCAAATGAAAAAGTACTCAATAGGTAGTCACTGAACACAGCTCTGGACTGAATAAATAGCCTGTGAGACAAATGCCATATTTACAACCAAAAGCGTGGCTGTGCTGCCTAATAAATGTCTGTGGGACTTCTACAGCTCTTGCCATTTCTCAATGCATATTTATGTTCCCAGATGCATATTTCTCCAGCTGCATAGAATATCATGCATTTCATTACTACAAATTAGTATTCTGTTTTGCATGCTAATGCAGGTTTTGTGCAGATGTCAGATTGGTCTCCGCTGCTGTATAATCCCTTTAATCGGCAAGTAATGACCTAATTAGTTTGCTTTCAATCCGATCAATCAATTTTAAGTGCTTCAAGATGCAAGTTGTCCTCCCATACTTGATTTTTTGAGTGTTAATGAGAAGGCAAATTGGTTCTCTTGTTCATATTCACTGGGGTGATATGTTTGTAACTCATACAGCTACATGCCTTCCAGGAGCATTTTTATGCTGGGTGTATAAATATGAAGTGATGTGTGCATGCATATGCAGTGTGTCACTTACTATTTGGCAGCATCAATATTTGCCTACATACTTATGAGCCTATCAGCATTCCTATGCTGGAATAGCACTTAGCTTGAAGTTTTCCATGTCAGTATGTTTGCAGCAGTACAAGCACACTATTATTTAGGAATATGAGAATATGATAACGATTTGACATATTAACACTTACCTTGGTAAGGTTGTAGAACTAACAAAAGCAAGCTAAATTGTGAAAGGATCCAACAGAAAAAGTCCCATCTGCCCCCTTCAGGCCTGAGCACCTTTACATGCACACTAATAAACAAATCATTATCTGATTTATGAAGTTACCAGATTATTCAAGTGTTCATGTAAACAGCCTAACGTGTTATAACATAATTCTCTAAAAGATAGTGCTGCTGTGGTCAGACACCGTCGCAACTGCTCCTGTCAGACTGTGCATTTCATTTGTTATTCACTTTCAGATCAGAGGATTGGTATACAAACAGAAGCTCCGGGAAGTTGCTCCGACAATGCAAGAAGTCAGATGATGTTCCGCCAAATCAGAGGCCATACTTAAGGATGGCCTGAGTGACGCTGACTGGGATATGTTCCAGTTCTGGTTATAATAATAATATAATAGACACAGATTTAATATTTTACTTTCATTTATCTCACAGTAACAGCATTACATTCATCGATGGCTGTAAACACTCCACTATTATAATAATATTTATATTATAAAATATAATATGTTATAAAAAAATACATCAGTGGGCAGTGTTGGGACAAGGGACAGTTGCAACAAATATTCAGAAACATGCTAGAGTGATTACACTCACACTGCACATGCTCAGTTAGACCTTCTTCCCACCAAGAAGAGAGTGGCCATATTGAGCATCTGGTCCTGCTTCTATCAAGACAAAGTTGTTTTGGAGGTATGAAAGTAGCTTTTTTTCATGAGCTGTATTTTTGTCATACTGTCCTGATCTTTTGTATGAATTAATCCAAACCTACCTAGTTTGAATCACTGTTTTGTTGACTATTAAATGACATGGTTTACATGTGTCAGTGTCAATGTGGCTAGCTAGCACATGGTGTTTTGTCATGACTGATACCATGGGGATGTTTGCAACTGTCCCCATGCTAATTAGGCTAGTCATATCAAAACAGACCACACAACCATATTTTTGAAGATTTATAGTCCAAAATAGGCACAATTAATATATTTCACTGCTCGTGATGAACAGAACAGGCAATCATAATGAGAAACTAATGCTAATGGTAAACAAAATAATTCCCCAAATAACTTGTAGAGCAAAAATGAGCAATTAGTTATAGTTGTATGTTGTATGTGTCATATAAACTTGTCATACAGTGAATAAATTATGTAAATATAGAAATTGTATTCTGTTTGTTTTCAGTATGCCAAGAGTGAGGAAGAGAGTCACAAACAGAGGGGTTCCCCTCAGTATTTTGGAGCAAGTCTCAGATATAATAACAGATGAGGGCAGTGGCCAAGGACTTTGACATATGCCACACCACGTTGTTCAGGTTCCATATGAAAAAAACGAATCTTGCAAGCATGGCACCAAAAAATAAACTTCTTGCAGGGTACTGGACCAGTAGAAAAGTATTCTCAGAGGATCAAGAGTCTCAATAAATATTTAAAAAGGGCAGCTGATTTGTACAATGGGTTGAGTCCCAGAAAGGTAAGATTAATTTATAAGAAAAATCTATTTTAACAAGATAATGATGCATAATAGGTAAAATATTGCACACCTGGGGCTGATATCTATACAGTACATGTCACAGTGTGACTCTGAATGACTGAATTCCCTTTCTTTTTGATTCTCTCTGTGAGCCAGCAGAAATGTTCTGGGTTCTACAGAACTGATCAGGAGCTGGTGGAATTGTTCACAAGGCAGCAGATTTGTTGGGGCGAGGTGAGTGGTGCTGTCTTATTTTTTAAATATTTTTGTGCCTTTAATAAAACTTAAAGTCAAAGTTTATATTTATTATTATTATATTTATTTTTTATATTTATATATAGAGGCTCGTACTGGAGCAGCTAAGGTCAGGCCCTTCACTGATCCACTACAGTTCGCCTACCAGCCCCACCTGGGAGTTGAGAACGGCATCATCTACCTGCTGAACAGGGTCTACACTCATCTGGACAAGCTGGTGAGACCTATGAGAGTCATGCTCTTTGACTACTCCAGTGCTTTCAACACCATCCGTCCAGCTCTACTGGGTGAGAAGATGGCTGCCTTGCAGGTTGATGCCCCCATCATGTTCTGGATTGTTGATTACCTGATGGGCTGACCACAGTACGTACGCCTACAGAACTGTATGTCAGACAGGGTGGTCAGCAACACTGGGGCCCCACAGGGGACTGTCCTCTCTCCCTTCCTCTTCACCCTATTCACCGCTGATTTCAACTATTGCACTCAGTCTTGAGATTTCAGAAGTTTTCTGATGATTCAGCAATAGTTGGTTGCATCGAGAAGGGTGATGAGAATGAATACAGGACTGTTGTGAATGACTTTGTCACTTGGAGTGAACAGAATCATCTGCAGCTCAACGTGACAAAAACAAAGGAGCTCATGGTGGATCTGAGGAGGGCGAAAACAACAGTGACCCCTGTTTCCATCCAGGGTGTCCCTGTGGACACTGTTGAGGAATAAAAATATCTGGGGGTGTACTTTTAGTAATAAGCTGGACTGGACAAGAAACACTGAGGTGGTCTACAAAAAGGGCCAAAGTCGACTCTTTTTCCTCAGGAAGCTGAGGTCTTTTAACATCTGCCGGACGATGCTGAGGATGTTCTATGAGTCTGTTTTGGCCAGTGCGATCTTCTTCGCTGTCACATGCTGGGGCAGTGGGCTGAAGGTCGCTGATAACAGCAGACTGAACAAACTGATCAGAAGGGCTGGTGATGTTGTGGGTGAGGCGCTGGACACTGTAACGACTGTGGCAGAGAGGAGGATGCTGTCCAAGCTTCAGTCCATCTTGGATAATGTCACACATCCTCTTTACGACACACTGGCCCAGCAGATGAGCATATTCAGTAGTAGACTCCTCTCACCCAGATGCACCACTGTTTATATATATATATATATATGTGTATATGTGTATATATATACATGTGTATATGTATATATATATATATATATATATACATGTGTATATGTATATATATATATATATATATATACATGTGTATATGTGTATATATATATATATATATATATATATATGTATATATATATATATATATATATATATATATATATATATATATATATATATATATATATATATATATATGTATATATATATATATATATATATATATATATATATATATATATATATATATATATATATATATGTTTATATTTTGCTCTTAATAGATGTTGCTTGTATAATATATGTTATTTGTATATCTGGAGCTTGTAACAAAAATAATTTCTCCCTGGGATTATTAAAGTATATCTGATTCTGATTCTGATTCTGATATTCACTGGAGCTTTAAAACAATGTGAATTTTGTTCACTAAAACAGTTGACTGTTCACATGTTTTATACATGTTTTTTGTATTGCACATTATTCCATTTTGTTTGTCCCAAAATGAAATATTGAGTTTTTATAGCTTTGGTAACATCTGCACATTGACTCAAGATAGGCCTATGTTTTACACAAAACAAAACTTATTAAACACCTTAGTATTGTACACTGTGCTTATTTAATATTTCTTTTATATGTTGCAACCGTCCCTGATCCGTGTTGCAACTGTCCCAGGTTTGGGGTCAGTTGCAAAGTCTGAATTCCTCTAATCAAATCAATATTGTGATTGTTGTGTAAGCGCCTCCTTCATACTTTGAGATCCCCTGTCAGTGCGCGGCATCAATGTTTTTCTCCACATGGGTGTCCTACCCCCTTTAATTCCTTCAATCATCTTACGGAATGGGGCATTCTCAACTAATGAAAAGGGATGCACAAGCTACCACAAGCTAATTTTAGCTAACGGTAGCTAGCATGTCAATAGGGCTAGTCAGTCTTTCACTGGCTCTGGATATATACAGTCATGGACAAAAGTATTGGCATAGCTATCTTACTCCATAAATAAAGGGATAGTGATGCCTGATGCTCATTCTTCCCTCGCCTCTATTCTTTCTGTTTTCTCTGTGTGCTACTACAGGTACACTTGTTCTAGGTCAAGTGTTTTTTGAAGAGGTAGCCCACTTGGGATGGGGTGGCGACTCTTCTCCCAATCTTGTGAGGTGAAAAAGGAGAAGAAAGCTTAGGTCCCTGGACTGGGTTTCTCACTGACATGTAGCATTTACTCTTGGTTGCACCAATACAGTGACACAAGACAATGGAATTTTCTGTCTTCACTTGTACCCTTTCTGTGCCAGACATACAACCCAGCATCGCATATGCAATCGGTGATGATCCTGTCTCAGAAAGGTAACTCAACAAAACTTTTTTTCCAATACGAAGATAGCAACTTAAAGGTAAGTAATTTCCTCCACCTTTACACTTTTAGCCATTTGCCACGTTGCTGCTTTTCCCAGGTCAGAAGCCCATGTTAGACTATGTGAGTAGCTCAACTGCTGAGAATTGATATCCTGATATCCCTGGTTTTACTTGCTAAATGACATGAAGGTGAACGATTAACTTTAAAATTCCCAGAGTGATCTTTAAAGTATCAATACATTTAGAACAAGGCGTCTGGTGCCAGGATAGGTACCAGCTCATCAAAGCTGCAGCACACAATAAGAAGGCAGTGGATCAACAATGCACCCCAGCTCCTGCTTACCAGCCAAATGGTCTGGCTCGCTGCTAAGGACCTACCTCTCCGAGTCGGGTCCTGGAAGCTGGCTGCCTGAAGCGTAAGTTCCTTCCCCATCTCCAAGGTGCTCAACCCAGCAGTGGCCCAGCTAAAGCATCCCAGAACCTGAAGGATCCCACTTTCCACATAACTCTTGTCAAACTTGTCAAGGTAAGGTAAGTTTTTTTTTAAACATGTGTACACTGGTTTCTACCTGTAAATCTTAGATATTTCTCAGCAGACTGCTTTTAATAATATGTATACTGTTGTGAGTGTGATCCTGACCCAACATGCACCATGAAAAGTGACAAAGATTGTTTTTTTGCTCTCAGTAAATAGCGAACCCTGTCTGGCTTTCATTCCCAGAGCGGGATGCTGTTTTTCGAGGGGAAGATCATTGAGGACGCTGTAGGGGGGCTTGACCGGGTCACAGTTGCTTTTCTTCATTAAATTGAATTTGATTAAATCAGATTTTTTTCAGTATAAGTGTTTGAAACCACTGCCAGTAAACAACAGGACGTTCCTGGCTGTTGCTGCTGGGGACAGACGCAGTTTTAAAGGTGGAAGTGTGATGAAAAATCATAGGACAGAAAGCACAACATCAACTTTCTACATGTAAATTTGCCATTTTTTCCCTTACATTTACCATTGTTTGGTCTTATTACGTTGCTTTAATGGGACATTTCTCTTTTGTTTGAGCATTATCCAGAGAAGGAGCTGCTTAGTTGTCAGACTGTGAATGACATCACAATGTCACAGCCCTGTCTTGCGTTGCCGGCTTGCACGCACACTGAGATGTCTGTTTATCTCCGTTGTGCCTCTGCAGATCAGAGGTCAGATCCGAACAAAACTGTCTCCCATTCCGCCTCTGTAACTTTCATACAGATGGCAAGGCAGAATACCGATACAATATTCCCACCTTGAAAAGGGGGTGTGAATGGCGCTACTGATGGCAGCTTCATCCACGGTCATATATAACCTGATTATCAACACTCAGCTGTGTCAGTTGTGAGAAGAGGCCACATAGAGGGAAATGCAGCTTGTGTAAGGGAGGCTGAGAGCAGATGGCAGACTGATTGAAAGGATTAGTACAAATTAGTAGGAGGCTGTTACCTATAAATGCATGAAAATATATCAAATAAATGAGAGGCAGGTGAAAGTATTGGGTAGGAAAGTGTGTGTGTGTGTGTTTGTGTGTGTGTGAGTGTGTGTGTGTGTGTGTGTGTGTTTGTGTGTGTGTGTTCACAGCTGCCTTGGTGAACAAGGTGAATGCATATATGGGTCAAGGGAGAGCAGATGATGTATTAACTGAAACAGGAAACGCACCTGCTTCTTCTGCAGCTTTGGGCCACAAATGCACCTTGATGGCAGACAGCAGTGAAAACACCATCTGCCAGTCTCATCCTAAATAAAAGCCAAGAAGTGAATGAATGCAGTTTACCTTAAATGCAGCAGCAGAGTCAAGCGAAAAGTGGTGTATTATGGACACATAAGAGAACATCTTCAGTCAGATGAACTATGAAAAATATTAGGCTGGTCAGTATTGTAGTGTTGCCATGGGCTGATTTATGGACTAATGGTAGGGTGATGAATTGTAGGTTTTATGAACTTACTCAATACAGAGACATTCCCTCTGAAGGAGGGGAAGCTGATTTATTACTTGAAACCTTGCTGAACAAGGCTCTAAATCACAAGGCAATCATGAATTCATCTTCTTGACATCGCAGCACCACTCTCTAGTTGCGAACCATATGCAAGCAAACAAAGTAAACTGCCTTTTCTAGGCTCTTAACTACTTAAATTATCTGAGTTATGATCCAAAGTTACTAATACAGTATTAGATCACATTCTTCTGCTTCTTATGCCTGGTTTCTTGATGTATTTTGATGATTCCTCAAAATGCAAATACCTATTCCGTGAATGAGAGATGGAATGCAGGTGGTAGTTACCAAGCCATAACTTGTTTTGCTGCTCAGTCAATCCCATGAATCACTACGTAAAAGAGAAATTGGTTCTAGGTGTAGTGTCTGTGTGTCTCTTACACATCTTGGGCTCTAAGTCAATAGTGAATAGTGCGAAGACAGGATGGAACAGAACCAGATGCTCCCCTGTAGACAACTGTGGGTATGCAACAGTGCAAAGTTCCCCATGACCACAAGCCTTGATCAGCCGGTGGGCATCAGAGATAAGCTACAGGAAGTTGTGCTGACTTAACATATACATTGTCATCGAAGTTTAGAGAGACCATCCTGTCTACTTTAGCTGACATCAGCAAAGTTAAGTTACGCACACAAGAGTTATTTCATAGAGGATGTGAGGCAGCCACATCCTTCTTTTCTCCCATTGGATAGATATACATTCAATCAACCAAAGTGACCAATAAGAAGAGGCAAGCGGGTGTGGAAAATAGACTCTAAAAAGGCCCACACACCAGAGAAAGGGTGGTGGCAATTGATAGATTTCCTAAGATCAAAGGCTTGATAGGAGTTGTAATAGGGGAGGGGGCGAGGCATTTTGGCTTTGCTTTTTCCATAGATTTGAGAATACCACAAAGTGGCCGCTTTTGGTGAGGAAGCAGGCTTGGTACATGTGGTATGGGCTCACAGGACAGTGTCTGTAAGCTGAAAAAACATCATATGAAAGTAATATCTATGCTTTTTAAGTTGATCAGTTTAAACTTTTAGACATTGGGAGCTTGGATAGAATACTGCCGTGATCTTTGAATGGCTGTTAGGTTTGATCACTATAGTTGAAGACTGGCACTTATCTGAAAAAACAGCGATTGTCATGCAGCCATCATGTTGGAGAAGGTAAGTAAGTCTAGACCTAAGTCAACATCTGTCAGAGATCCGATTATAGTATTGTTTAGAAAGGTATAGGCTATTAATTTTTTTAATGTATGCAGTGCAGGCCAAATGCTCTAAATACAAGCTAAGTAGTCTATTTCAAGTTAAGGAAGTGAATATAAGTGTCGAGTGAAAGGTTGGGAGATGTCAGCTGTTGTCTTCTCCATCCCATCCCATCTGTCCCATCTTGTAACTTATGTTCTTTGATACAGCATACACAGCTTTTCTTTGCCTATTTTAAACAAAATGAAAGCTGATCTTTGTTGCAGCTTTGCGCTTCAGAATGTTTACAAAACCAAAACTGTATCTCTCAGAACATGACCCTCATTTCTCTTGGTTACCAGCATACCTTTCTATGAGGAACACTGGCGGTATAAAGCAATCAGACTTGTGTGACTAATAATCTAATCTGGAACCTCAGAAGTTTATTAGAAGCTTCTCAGTGTGTTTTGCCACAGAAAGGAAAAAGGACACTCGCATTCAATAAAAGCAGGGATGCAAAATCAATAACTCATTGAATCAAAAGTCAGTTTCTCTATTTTATTTTATTTTTTTCTAACCTCTGTACCTCTACTTCACACATGGATGTATATCACCATGATACAGTGCTATGAGAGTACTACATATTCCCCCCACAGTACTCCCGGGGGGACACGTCATAGGCTTTGTCCAAGTCTACAAAATAAATGTAGAACACAGAACACAGATTAGTCTGTACAGGTACCCCACAGGGTCATGTCAGCTATCCAGCTCGCATAACGTTATACACAAAAGCATGTGCGAACAGCCACACTAGAAACACCATTTTTAATTATTTCAGACAAGACTGCTATACTCAGCCTACTGCATAAGGACACTGATCCTTCAGACTATTTCACTGAAATAGAGCTTTCTGTGTGGTGGTGTGATGTTGACATCTCATTATAAATGTCAAACTGATGAAATGGCTCTGGACTCTAGGTAAGTGAAGGACCATAATTCAGTGGTCATACATGACAAACCAATCAATGAGGTATGGTCCACTTGGATTGTATCCCCTGCTAGAATGTGGACAGTGTATGTTCTTGATTACAACAGAGATTGTAGATCTTGATGTAGACTCAGGGTGAATGGAGTGGACTGGAAGATCATGGTTTATTCTACCAGGCTGTTCTAGAGAGCGTTATTAGTTATGTGATGTACGCATGCTAGGCAGTCTTACCTTGCAGTTGAAAGATAAGCTCTCTCATCTGGTACAGACTGTTGTAGAGGTTATTTGAATAAATGAATATCAGTCTCTTCAGTCAATATATAAACAGTCTGTTCTCTGGCAAATACAGAATATATTGTAGAACATATGAGCTCTTGTCCTCTGGCAGAAGATATAGAACATCCCAGCATAAACTTAATTGTTATAATTACTTCGTGCCTACCTTAATAAGATAATTTCAATAATTGCTAGGGCTCTACAGCAAGTGATTAAAACCAGCCACAACATCACTGGTACCAATCTACAGAGGATTAGTGAGTTCAGTGAATTGTGATGTCTGCACAGATCCCAGAGGATACTAAAAGACAGTGGCATGCACAGATTCTTTGAAGGGCAGGGGCGAAAAGAAAAAAAGGGCACATGCAGCGTGTTCTTACCATTGAAGAGGGCACTTCAGCGCGCATTTTGGCTCCCAAGAGGGCACTTTAGTGCACGTTTTTGCCGGGCGGTTTATCATGTTTTAACCAGCCAAGGGGGCAATTTAGTGTGTCTTGCCAACCAAGAGGGCACTTTATCATGCGTTTTGGCTGCTAAGATGGCACTTTAGCATGCATTTTGGGTCACAAGAGGGCACTTCAGCATGACTTTTTCAACAATTGGGCCACAAGGGTGGGGGATTCATTCCCCAGACTGTGAGACTCCTCAATTCATCATCAACATTACATTTTCCAAAATAGCTGTAGCACAAACATTGTTTTTTTTTTTTAACCCTTGTGATAAAAAAAGACAATACATTTCCTTGATATTAGAGTTTCTGTTATTGTGCTTGTGCAAACAAGAAGTGTGGAAGATTTAAAATGCCAAAACAAATAAAAGAATGAAAGTGAAATTCACATTTTCAAAGGTGCCATATTTGGGGGGACATAACCCAGTGAAGGGGATAGGATGGGATCTTGTTTTAGCTATAATATACCAGATATGTCTGAGAGCTTAGCCTATCATAGGCTTTATATTCATAATAATGTTAGATATACATGATAAGGCATAGTTATATTGTTGCTCAAAACCCCCCGTTACTGGCCAAACTTCCCCCAGTGGTGCTGAAGTAACTTAAAAGCACCAACTCATGGCTGCAGCCGGAGAGAAGTGCTTGCTGTCAGGGGCAGTTTAAGTCTATGGTTATTCTAGTCAACCAGGGGCGGTTGATGTAATTAATAAGTAGGGGGTGATGAGAGATTGGGCTGGTGCCAGGATCTGGTGAGTGTCTTGAGCATCCTTGACCAGATTAACTAGGGAAGTGGCACGATGGGTGCAAGGTTCATTGAGAGGCAGTCAGGAGAGTAGAGGCAAGCAAGAGCATCCCGAGGTACCCAGGTGATGGTAGAGCTGGTGGAAGTCAAACTAGTTAGGGGAGCGGCTATTACTCCAAGGCTATAGTCCTGCCCTTTTAACAAGGGATAGGTGGCTAGCACATGTCTGGGCAGACCACAGTAGATAACCAGCTTGTTGAGATAAATGGGGGGAGTCCTGGGGGGTCAGGCGAGTTTGTCTGGAGTATCTTGAGTGGCTGACTTTTTTTGTAAATGTTCAGTTAAACCCTTATGAAAGTCCCCTGAACGCAAGTTCATTCAACCATAGGTGGAAATCCCAGGGGGGGACAGGGGGTCCAGTAAAGCTGTCCCCTCTAGAATAATTTGATACACTATTAATAATTTTTGAATAATGCAATAGCATTATTGAAAGCACAATGTAAGCGGTGCTCATTATAATCGCGCAATAATGTGCTATTTACATCTTTAAAGATTTAGTGCCCCCCCATTCCTAGAAATGGTTGAGTCCACCCCACACTCTTTCCAAAAGGCGGAGCTAGCAGCCGCAGCAGGGTGTGGATAGAGCCTGCTACTCACACCGGCTTCACGGGGTAAGAGGTGTGTATACCACACATACATAGTTACATAAGTCACAACAACACACATCCCATTTACAAAAAGCGCCAGGTCCAGGCTGTCTGCAACATTTATCCTGCATTGTTTAAAAGCCTACTCAATAACGAGTGCTGTTAAGCTAAGTTAAAAGCTACAGATGGTGATCAGACAGACAGAGAGGAGAGGAGAGGGAGAGAACAGGACAGGACAAGAGCAGTCATAATTATTTTTGTCATTTTAAAAAACCTACAGTTTACCATACAGTATTAGTAAAACTGTACGTATTCTAACTCTAACTGTAAAACTGTATGTATTCTAACTCTCTCTCTAAAACTGTTTTACAGATAGAGAGTTAGAATACATACAGTTTTGTGGCATAGTTGTCAGATGTTTGTTGACAACACTGTGTGTATATATATATATATATATATATATATATATATATATATATATATATATATATATATATATATATATATATATATATATATGTTTTATGTTGGATTATGTTGGATTATTCTTTAAGGTATTTCCTTTAGTTTTGGGATTGTTTGGAGCTTTTACCTCTTGTAATGGCCTGTGGTGGATGTTAGAACAGTGAACAAAGGCATCATGTCAGATGTGTTCACATAAAGTGTATTATTGCCACCTTCCACCTAATGCCATTGTTTTGTATTGCTGGGTGAATAAACAAGAACTTGTATACAGGTAGGGTAAGGACTAATACAGTATAATGCAATTATAGTAATTATCATTACTTTTGATAACTTTTTTTTAAAAAAAAACATTTGATTTGAACCTGCTGACAGTGCAAGAGTGCAACACTGCCAGAGAGAGAGAGAGAGAGAGAGTAGCATAATCTGATTTCTTTCATCTGGAAAAAGGCAGTTATCTGATTATGAGAAATCTGATGAACGTAGATGTTTGCCTTATAATTAGTTTATTCATTGCATGTGTAAATGTTAATTTGATATCAATCAATTTGTGTTAAATCTAGACGTGCAGGTGGGCTAAGAAAGGTCTTCTGCCTGCCTGTTGGAGAGACAGAGAGACTAAAGCATCAAATTGCGGTAAAAGATGCTGTATAAAAGACAACTTTTATTCCTTGTCCCCCTGGAATTATTCTCTAAAATTTTACTGTTTATTGTCCCCCCAGCTATGAAATGGGTTTTCGCCCCTGCATTCAACCCACTCTCAGCTGCTAAAATATGAAAATGCAGTAGGATGTTGCTGACTGACATCCTTGCCTTAGTGCTATTTACCAATGAGCTGCCTGCGCTCCCTGTACTGGATAATAAAAAACTCTTCTCATTTCATCAACGAAGGTTTCATATGACTCACATATAGCAGACCCTCCTACAAAGCTGTACCACACTTATCGGCTTTACCCTTCAAGAGATTCATCATATATGCTATGCAGGCTTTGTCAGCGGAATAACTAGAGGGCTGCTGATCATTACTTGAGAACAAAATTACCACAGGTGCCCAGACAACAGACCTAACAGTGCTCTGGATGAGGAACGTAAGGTCCTTAAAGCAGGCTGGTGTAGCAGTTTACTTGCTGAGGCTGGTGTTGCAGGGAGAAGGGAGACCAACTGGGTGGAGAGCTGTTTGAGTTGACCACTAAGTTTAGTCTGGGAGCAGAGACCTTGAGTCCATAACTTCATAGAGTGCTTCATTTGTTCATGCCTTCCTGTGAGGATTCCTTGAGCAGAGATAGCTTGTTGTGTGGCAGCTGGGTTTGCTGCATGGTGTGGCCAGATTATTATGTTGTTCAGTTGGTGTAGAATATTTCAGAATCAGACAACCTGACTGGAGCAGTTTTAAGAGATTTATTGACTTGCACAGGTAGATGGTGTAGAACAGGCTCTTGCTTGGGCAGGCGGCTCACCTGGATGGTTGGAGCAGAAGTGCTGAAGTGCAGGCTGGCTGCTTTGGCAGCAGCGTGTGGAGCATGAGGCAAGGTGCATTCAGAGGATGAGGAAGTCTTGGTGGCAGGGGTGCTAGAGGCTGGGTGGTGGTGAGGCACAGAGCTGGTAAAGGCAAATGGCAATCTTACATCTGTGAGTTGAAATAATCTGGCAGCGACTGATTTGAGACTGGGATATTAGAGCTGGCGCTGATTACTCACTCTGCAGGTGTGTGTGAGACAGCAGCTTTAGCAATCAGAATCCACAGTGTACCTCTGGAGAAAGCACACACAAAACAACAAAAACACTACAATAAAAATCACAACTGTGACACTCTGATCTTCCTCTAGAATTGCTTTTTGCACCCTTATGCAGACAGTTTGTCTGTTTTTCACAGTCCACCCGTTTTCACATGAGAGCCCTGTGCAACTTGCATACTGAGCATATAAGGCCACCAGGATCAGACATCTGACAAGTGCTGTAATTATTCTGGTACTGACAATGACAATGTCTGTATTACTGTAAACACCTCTACAGAATAAAACAATTCACTTTCATGCATATGGTGTTTTGTGTATGTGTGTAAGTTTTTAGACATCGCATAACTCTCCTGACCTTGTAATTTTTAATATTGGTCTCACTGAAATTTGACCACCAGCACAGCTGTTCCTTCACAACACCCTTTAACAAATTGACAGCATCAGAAAGAACAATTGTCCCCTCAGCATGTGATCTTTCATTGAAAAAGAACAATTAACTCCCTGCCAAAGCAGCAGAGCGCTGGCAGGATTTGATCATTTGATTCCTGCCAGCTGCATGGGAGGCGGTCATTGCTGAATGCATCTCTTTCTTTAGAGGAGTCCTTGAACAGACGCGTTAAAAAATATCAGGTGGAGCTGCACATGGATGGGAAAATGTGGTCTGCACTCACTTTCACAGATATTGTAAATGCTGAGTAGAAATTACCATATCATATTACAGCTCTGTTCATCATTGAAATCAATTCACAAAACCCATGTGTACAAAAAACAACCTCATAAATTCACTCCCAGTTACTATACTGAACATTATTGAGCTTTTTCGTTTGCAGAAATGGAATGTGACATTCATAAATAGGTTTTCATGAGTGTAGGATCACCTGAAAATAAGAACTACTGATCCTTTTTGTATCTACAAATGGAGTGGCTCCCCTTCCATGTTTGACACTAGAGAGTGCCTTACATCCCTTTTGCATTTTCGGTGGCCACTGTAGGGGAGGTTGAGACAAGAGGAATAGAGTTAGTTGTAACTGCAACCTCCCTTCCTCCCACACTGGACCTTAAATAGACAAAGATAGCACAACTCTGCATGTGAGGTCACCGCCTTAACCAGTAACATGGTATCCGTGTCTCCCCAGTGGCACATACAGTTAGTCAACTTATCTGGGGATACTCCAGTCAGTGTTGGAGGTTGGAATTTTTTATATTAGTTTATATTTCCAATTTCAGTCCTCCCAGTGTTCTTGACTGACCATAAGTGATATTTTTATTTATTTTATTTTATTTGTTCATTTGACAGATATATTGCAAAGCTCCTCAGCTGTACCAGAGTTAGTTAACATTTAATTTTACATATGCAGCCCCATTGCAGGAAATGATAAATTTCAGTACAAGAACAGTTACAACAGGATAATCACATAATCACAACACGCGTTATCTCTTTGACCAGTGTACACAATATTGAACCCCCTGCAGAGCAGCTTGCTTGCATTCATACACTAGATAAAGGAGGAAAACTAACACAGATGCTATACATGTTTTATTGTATGGTATATTATAGCTAAAACAAGATATCATCCTATCCCTTTCACTGGAGGTGTGGACATTTCTTAATCATCAATCAAGATGCATTGCGATGCGGTCGTAAATGATTCTGCATTAATGCAGAGACAGAGCATGATAGAGAGTCTGTAGCTTATGTTGATTGTTGATTGTCTGGCCACAGCTGGACAATATTTAGTCACCCATGCTTTGAATTGTGGTTGGATATTAGCGGATGTCTTCAACCTGCTGCTCTGGAGCTGCATGCGTCTCTTTTGCCTCCGCTGTAATGGCTCCCTGTTACTTTGACATTTTACATGAAAATGAATAAAACTTTTTTTGTCACTGTTTTAGGCCTACAGTGATTCATACACATATAGACAGTAAAGACGCACACAGAATTGTATATGTTCTATCAAGTTGTGATTTATTGAATGATCCTGAGTCAATGTCATGGTGTTTTATAATCAAGCCTGAGAGTTGGTCACTCTATGTGGCTGAGGATAAAAAAGGAGGATTAACTCACAATGAAATGGGCTTTTTTTTTGCTTTTGTTGCTTTTATTTTGTACTTTTTCACAAACAGGAAGGACTTGAGTAGGTTTGTATATTATTCTATATTGCTACTCTTTTTTTCTATTTATTGTATAGTTCTTTTATTTCATGAATGCACCAAAACATGGCATCATTGAAATGAAAATGCAAAGTTCAAGTACCTTATACTGTAAGCATATGTAGCCCACTGCAGAGTTGCCACATCATGTGAAAATATAAATGAATGCTCATCAAGGCCTAGTAATCTTGATCTTGGCTAATTTAGACTTACAAGGCTGTGTTACCTTCATTATGAGACACATATGTTTTGTGGCAGATTTTCTCTGCAAACAATAATGTTTATGTATTAAAAAGATGCAGCTTGTAAGAGTAGACCTCTGTAGTGTGATTGTTGGAAGGACTTCTGAATAAGAGGGGAATTAAATGATGAAAAAGTAGCCATGTGCAGTAATACAGATCATTATGGCTGACATACACTGATGCATCGACAATCATTTTGCATTCAAATAACTGACAGCGGAACCTTAATAGAATCAAATCACAAGGCCAGTGAAGATTAACACTTCTCTTCTCCACATGAGGGCTATCACTGTTGTATGATGTCAGACAAAGGTTCACTCATGAAGATGGGTTTGATGGCTGTGTCTGAGGTTTACAAGTAGAAATTCTGAATTTGCATGGTGTTCCATTTCAGGTTTTCAAATAGGAGGTTGGAAATGCCCCAAACATTGCTCTTACAGCTATAAAGATATATTTTTATCAGTATTAGTGTTGGCTTTTATCTACATGCATTCAGGTATATCATGATAATACATGACATAGCCTACCTGATGATAATTAAAACAAATGGGCCATGTGAGTTTGTGTGTCTTCACCTTCTTCATCTAACATCCTCACTGTAACACAATTTTCTGATCCAAACTAAGAGTTGTTATGTTGCATGCTGAGCAGTCTCACCCTCATTGTGATTCAGGACTACAGTCCGTGTTGTGTAGCTTTCTTTGAGAGCATATTTGATTTCACTTCCATACTAATCTATATTGGAAACTGGTTTTCTGGGTGACTAAATTGATTGTTCTGTGGAATAGAAAGTAAAGAAATGTGCCTATTAAATTTTGAGCTATGTACAGGCAAAAGTGCTTAGAGGAGTAGGGCTCATCAACATTAGGTAGAGGTTCAGTAGAGCTGTTGGCTTGAACTGAACTTCACCCTGTGTTCATCTGCACAAGACATGTCTTACCTTAAACTTTAACCAACACTCACACACACAGTACATTGCTACACCCATAGACTGCATACAAGTGAACAACACATCTCCACTTTCTCCCACAGTGCAAAAAATAAATAAATAAATAAAAAATAGGCACAATCTGATATTGCTGTGTTGTTGTTGGTGCTGCGACATCCTAACCTTCAAGGAAGATAACTGACACAGAACAATCATATTTTGTTAAAATCAACATAAATCCAGGAGCACTTCCCAACTGTAGCATGGTTGAGGCTTCATGCACTTTGACATTGCCTTGCTTTACAGCTGAGAACACAGTGGTTGATGGCTTGTGCTAACACTCCAGAACATTAACTGGCTAGTCGCCAAAGTCCTCATCCAAGTAATGCAGGATATAATCCTCATTGAGTTCAAAATCCTCCTTCACAGTCATGTAACTGCTCCAAAGTGCTGTGTGACAGTATAAGCTTCTAACTCAGGTACTCTATCATAACATTAACTTCTTTGATTACTGATAACTAAATATAAAAAATCAACAACCTGAATGAAGGCAGTCTTTTTACTTAACACTGGCAAACCATATGACGTCTCAATTTCACCATATGTTTGTCTCCCACAAAATATGGTTTCAAGGGATATGTATCACCAAGTTCACTATGCTGTAGCAGGCTAATTTTCCCAGACTGGTCCAACATAAATGCCATAACATTTTCACACAAACAATGAATAAATAATCTTAATAGCATCCAGTCCTCATATGTGTTCTCACCAATACTTTTGTGAGAGACCAAATCTTTTGGGATAGTTTGAGGTTGATTTTATCAGTCCATCTATATGGAAATGTAGTTTAACTTTATAGGCTGAACATGTTAATCACAGTTCTGTTTTGCTCTCCTGAGCGCACTTCCTTTTGCTGATAGTCAAAATGCTCGACAATCCAAAACCTAAAGATTAATGTCAAAGGCAAAAAAACCTCTGTTGTTAGATCTTTCAATAGAGGCTCCAGAACAGTATCAGAGCAATTTGTTTTACATCATTTGCTTTACAAAGGAGAGCCAAATGAATTGATGTTAACTGTGATCTCAGTTCAGATGGAACATTAGCAAGTACCCAGTACACTGCTGTGACTTTTGGTTTTTTTGCCAAGTTTCAGGAGGATTGCAGAGTTCCAAACTGTCTACCAAGAGTAGACTGAGCCCTTAATTACCATGAAATCCATTTAGAACAATCATGGAAGGAAGCCAATGATTAAATGTTTGATTGTTTGGCCGATACATTGCTTACAATATCTTCATTATTCAAGAATTATATTCAAAATATTCAATATTCAATTCAATGACCTCCCAGCTGACATCAGACAATCTGCTCTATTGATGCCTTTAAATCTGAACTCAAAACTTACTTCTTACTAAATATATATATATATATATATATATATATATATATATATATATATATATATATATATATATATATATATATATATGACTGGCCACAGCAGCAAGACACCATATTTTGATTCCCCAATGTTGATTCATCTGTCAATTTTTTAACAGCAACAACTGTGTATTTTTTTTCAGCACCTCCTGTAGTCTGCACTGCCGCAGCCTGAACATCTTATTATTTGGTCTGAATGGGCCCAGGGGCCTAAGGAGGTGATCTATATCTATGACCTTCTAGGATCATACTCTGGTCAACTAGTTAATGGAAATGTACAGAAAGTGGGAATTATAATTAAACCACCAGAGCAAATAAAATGTGCTTTCCGCACCACTCTTTGAACTGAGTTAAACTTATTTTGGAGTTGAAATGTTGAGTAGTCCTAGATATCCTTAAATGTAAATATTCTGTGCTTAAATGCATTTTTGGACTGACAATGTGTGATGTAGTTCATCTGAACAGTGTGTCTCCACTTCTGCCATGACCTTGACTATTATCTCAACAACCCTGGTGACACAAATTAGGTCCAAATACATTTCAGGAGAGACATCGTTGGGGTTGCCATCTGCTCTCCTCCCCACAAATCCATGTACCACCGTTGCTTCAAATATTTCTGGAGCTTGTTCTGGCAAGTTCTTGATCTCAGTCAAATACAGAGGCAAAGTCTGCTGCCCATATTTGAAGTGGTCTGCTGCAGTGAGGTAAGGCGGCTAATTCACAGAAATATCCTATCCAGTCACCCTCCCACTGGGAGTAGAAGGGTTAGTGTTCGACATATCAAGGAAGATTGACTAGAAGCCTGCTGTTGAATAACTGTGAACATGATATCTGGAGGGCGGCTGTAGCTCAGCGGGTAGAGCAGGTCGACTAGTGATCGGAAGGTCACTGGTTCAAAACCCGGCTCCGGGCAAGGTTAAGCTGCATGTTGAAGTGTCCTTGAGCGAGATACTGAACCCCACATTGCTCACTAGTGAGGGCCCTGCGATGAGCTGGCGACTTGTCCAGGGAGTACCGTGCCCTCGCCCTGAGACAAGGCTGGGATTGGCTCCAGCAGCAACACCCTGTGACCCCCATGGAAAGGGATAAGCGGTTCGGACAATGACATGACATGATATGATGTCATGTCATTGACATGACATGATATGATGATATGACATGATGATCTCTAACTTCTGAGTGACAGTTTCTCACTATGACTGCCAGTGTTCAGTGTTTATTGGGTTAACACGATGTCCTGTGTTTCCTGGGATTGGTATGGGGCTGCTATTAGTTCATTGATTGCCAGCACAAAAAACATTTTTTCTTAGAAGGGGTTGAATTATTTGCACCCACCCTGAAGGTTTCCAGTAGATAGGGTTGTGATCTTTGAAGGTCCTAGATATCATTTAAAGGTCCCAATCTTTTATAACATACTGTGTCTGATTTCTGAAAAAAGAAAGGCTTGACCCCTGGCACTAAAAGTAAGACAGACATTACATAATTTAAACATAACACAAAATAAAGCTGATAATTTGACACCAATGTGAAAGGCAGGGGTTAATCATCATGGAAGCATGAATATCAGTAAAAAAGAGGATATTCCTTTAGTTTGTATGTTTTCCAGAAGTTTATTGGAAACCCCAAAAAGGCACTTTGAGGTACTCCATAAACACTTTTCATTGCTGTTTTTAAGCTTAGTATGGCATATTGAAGAGTTGTGGAGTAGAGACCGAATCAGGAGAATTTTACCAAATCTGTGGACTGTACAGGCAGGTGTGCATGTTTTACATAAATACACAAGCATGCAGGCAAGAGTGAAACATATGAACTCATGTAAACAGATGAAAACTACAACAACCACACATGGAGGCATACATCCAGACATATGGAGCTTAATCTCCGCTGCCCTGGCACGTGACACCAGTGCTCCTTTGGCTGGCTGGATTTGCACTGTAAGTGTTGTGGAGAGTGATGCATCCTGCTATGGGATTTTGGCAAGCACAGTGAGCGTGTGTGCCAGCTGCTGTGCCTTGGAAAAATGACGTCCCACAGTGTGAATCAGCACAGCAGAAACGAGCCACGCACAATGTCAAACTCACTGTGGAATATCTGTCTAGTGATGCAAAATGCCAGCAGTGCAAATGGGGAGTTTCTAATCATAATCTAACATGTTGTGTGAATTACTGATTCCTTCTGTGGTGCTGCTGTATGAATCAGTGATCATACTTATGTACACTGTGGTATTCTGTGCATCGAATGTTGATTTTTAAAACCATTTAAAACTGTAGAAGAGCATGTTATTCAAGATTGAGGCCAGGATTAACTTTGAAACTGTATTGAATGATGGTTTATGTTATAATTTTGCTACATCTCTGTTCCACCGTTTTTATGAGGTATGGCAGAAATGGTCTGGATTGGGGATTGAGAGTTCAGGACAATGGCGCATGTGTATTTAGGGCATGTCCTGCTCCCTTTCTCCAGTTCAGTGGTGAATAGTCTGGGTAAACAGTAAGGAATAAGGCACAAGGGGGTTGTATTTAGTGTCTTATGATGTATGCTGGGTGTAGCGTATCAAACAAAGGCTCATTGTGCTTATGTTGGAGTGCACAGAGACATGCACAGACCCAGTGATGTATGGAGGATGTCAAACAAGACAGGGAACAGAAATTACAAAACATGCCTTGACAACTTAACATCAACTTTGTATCCTCATGCTTGTGTCTTAAACCTATGTTGGAGTTCCCCTGAACATCAATAAAGAACTTGGATTAATTGTCCATCCATCCATTGTCTGTAACCGATTTGTCCCATTATGGGGTTGTGGGGGTTTGTGCTAGAGCCAATCCCAGATGTCTCTGGGCAAGGGCAGGGTACTCCCTGGACAAGTCGCCAGCTAGGTGCAAAGTGCCGCCGCACATCAGGAGCAATTTGGGGTTCAGAATTTTACTCAATGCCAAGACATGCAGCTCAGCTGGGATGTGAACCAGCGA
The DNA here is from genome assembly GCF_904848185.1 of Acanthopagrus latus. NCBI lineage: Eukaryota > Metazoa > Chordata > Actinopteri > Spariformes > Sparidae > Acanthopagrus > Acanthopagrus latus. The sequence goes on along the minus strand of NC_051052.1, from coordinate 1,528,974 downwards.
CCTTCCGATCACTAGCCAACCTGCTCTACACGCTGAGCTACAGACCATAGTGTCAACACACATTTGGCTTAAACAACTGTTATCTGCCTTTCTAATGTACTGAAAGTCACCCCATCTAAACTGTGAAACCACAGAGAAATGTACATACATCAGAGAATCGTATATTCAAAAAACACCATTCATTCTTAACATTTTACACTGTTAATTCATTAATAATGAGGGATGCAATTTTCCAGATTGATAAAGTATTAGTTAAAACATGTAACAATTGTGTAATTTCTTTACATCAAGGGCAACATATTTGTATAATTCATAACAATGTGTATGTTTCACACAGCCTACTATTGAGGCCAGTCCGCATGAGGGCACACCCACCTCAGATTTGAGATTCATCCAGGAAATCAGTGTGTGATGTGACCTCTCCATTGCTGCCCAGTCCTCGCAAATTTATCAGCTTCATAATTTTTGCACATAATGGAAATTACCATTACAGAAACAGAAACAGAAATTAGCCTTACAACCACAATAATGTTATTTGAATAAATTATTCATTTTTATCTAACATGCTTCACTTAAAACATGTATGCTCATACAGTCGCTACAGTATTTCATGTGATTCATGGAAATGAACTGATATATTTTGATTCTCCATTATTAACTCAATCTGCTACTCTGCTAACTCGCAGTTTCAACACTGAGAAACTACAACAATTGTAAGGGGTCAAAACTTAGAAATCCTGATGGGTTTTGGATAAATTACCAATAAGTGTGACTGGAAAGTACGATATGAAACATGTGACACATTGACAGAGACCTGGCTGGAAGAGACCTAATCCTGTAGTTTACTACGTCAACATGGGGGAGTCAACTGATGGTCAACTGAGGGAGTTACAGATCTTATACAGCGGCTTGCTTATGTAGTTGTAAAACATGTACAATAACCAAAGTATCTGCAGCTACTGAGAGGACTGTCCATAATTCAGAGTAACTCTGATCTTTCCACTTGAAAATTTTGCGTGTCAGACAATTATTACCATGTTAATGCTTTAAAATGTTTGTCAAAGCTGCAGGTGGCATGCTTGATATCCCCTTTAAAATGCTGCAGCGAGCATTGTAATACTTGTATTGTCAACCAAATAATATGGTTTCACCATAAAGCTGTAATTATTAGTTTTAACTACAGTCTCTATTTTACTACCTGAAGTAAATGATAACTTGCAAAACATCTTAATAGCCAGGATTAAATGAACCAGACCCTCCTAAATGCAAGGATTTATCATCTTAATAAACAGTAAAATCTCTCTATAAAAGCAAGGAATCTATGTCTGTCTGTGTGTGTATGTGTGGGTCAAATATCTCTGCAGATCAGGATCAGACTGACCTGAAATTCTCAACATGGCTGCTGCTTGGTTCAAGGGTGTGCAACATCGCATTTGTTTCGACTACAATAATACCGTTAATAAATTATTTCAGAAATGCTTCACGAATTCCGCTAGCATTGATAACCATAGCCAACATAGTCACATGCACACCAAAGCCAATCACTGCACACCATAGCCACGTGCGCACCAGAGCACCAGAGAGCTCACTTCCACGACATACCTTAACATACCAGGATTTTGCTGGTGGTTCGGTCCCGTTCTGTACATCTAAACTTGTGGATTAATGAGACTAAATGAGTCTGGACCGAGTCTGTTCCAGTCTGAGGAGATCCGGATACATGAGGACAACGAAGTGGAATCGGAATCTGTGGATGTTTGTGTGTAGCTAGCTGCTAGCCCACCTCCACACCGCCCACCTCCCGAGTTGATGGACAAGACACACCGGCACGTCCACAACAGGACTAAGGGTAAATAATATCCGCCATGCTTTATTACGAACATTGCCTTCACGTTTGCTTTGTGTCCAGCGCAGGACGAAACGGTAAAAACAGGCTTTTGTCATGAAAGTGTCTGCAAGCAGCAAGTTTGGTTGCTGAGGAACAGGGGAAGTTGTGTGAGGGACGGCAGCGGTGGTACAGACAGCGACAGAGATGGCGAGTTTTGAGAGTTGACAGATTTGTGACATATAGCGTGTTTGGAGTGTATAGTTAGTGTGTTATATAGTGTTTAGTGTAGCGTGTTTAGTGTGTAGTGTAGTTGTTTTTTTTGTGCTGTGAGTCAAAACAAGGAGGAGACTGCTGAATGTGGAACAGGCAGGAATGATCTGAGGAGCCCTGAGCCTGAGGCATTGCCTGAATTTAAATGTAAACAGTTACATATAACTTTGTGAATTTCAAAAACTTATTCACAAATTTAGCAAACAACAATTTATACTTGCTTTGTAACTAATGCAATTGGTTCATTAAACATATTTGTGGTTTTCACAGTAAAAAAATCACAAAAATGTCACAATGAAAAAATAACTGTACAGTCACACACGAGGTTGTGCTGAAAATAATGACACCAAACAAGGCAAGGTAAATAGTTTTGAAGGTGAAATATAATGGTATAATCAAAAGTAGTCAAAAACAGCCAATGATCTTTATGTTACAATGAAATGTAATAGGGAGAAAGGTGTGTCTGTCTCAGCAACCCATTGTCCCTGTTTCATGAAACTTCAGTGAGTAGGCAGCATCATAGTGTGTAGTGCTTTATGGCAGCACATTACACACAGAAAAAAATGATTTGGATTTGAGTGAAAGTGGATCACATTTTATGGAGGAATAGTTTCCTGGTTTCCCATCCAATGTCCTATGGCTAGTGGACTTTGCTGGGAGCACAGCTGGAGATTGTATGTGTTTATGATGCAATCACAGTAGCTTTTGAATGCTCGGTTAAAAAGGTGTGAGTGGTCTGGAAAAGGCAGTGTTACATTACCTAACATTAGTCGTCTTGAGGTCATGAATGGGTAATCACAGTTGCTAGCTTAGTTAACTGAGAAATGCAAGCTATCATTTCTGAAGGTATTTTGCTGGGGGAATTGACATTAACAGTACCAAAATGCATACCTTAAAATGTATCTGCTTTGCTGAGTGTTTTTTCAACAGTGGCCACAAGGAACCTAGCACACGTTTGTTAATGATGGCGCTTATGGGTACCGAAACTCTGTATTAAACTGGGCCATTGTATTGATACATTCCAATGTTAAAGGTCCCATATTATACTGTTTTTCATCAATGTCACACAGCTGTCAGAGGTCCAACAGCTCTGTATCCGATATGCAATGCCCCAAACCCATCCGCGGTCCTGAATTTCAGCTGTCTAAAAGTCGCTCTACAGAGCTCTATTCAGAGCAGTCTGTTTCTGTGCCTGCACCTTTAAATGCTAATGAGCTCGGTCGTCAATGACTACTTGGAGAGCCCTGCCTGCTACCTCATTCTCAGGGAGAGGAAGCCCCTTGCATTAGCAGTAGCAGTGGAGGTAGCAGTTACAGTGGATGTATATATGTATCGCTGTGGCTTGTGGAGATTTTTTTCGTTCAACCATACCAGTTTGACCCAGAATGGGACCCAGAAGGAGAGGCTCCTGAAGAAGTACAAACTCTGTGGCTGCAGCAGGACGTTTCAAAATGGTTAGTGTGTCTGTATGATGTTAGTTTGCTCTTATGTGTTGTTACATTTACCACCATGAAGCTAATGGCTAACAGCTAGCGAAGGCTGTGTTTGTCTCCAACTCAGTCTCCAAACTCTTGGACACTGCTAGCATCGTCTCTGTCTCCAGTCTGCACATGTTTCCACACTTTTTACTGTGACAACCAAGCTCCATCGTAATATTATTAACATTAAACTCGCTTCGGACCGAAGCAGAGCTAACTAGTTAGCTGATTTCCAGCTGATTTCACCATACTGGTAGGCAAGTATAAATACTATTAAACCGCAGCAACACTTTTCGGTGGCTCGGGTGCAGTTGCTGGGTCCGGTATGGTTGGGACTGATCCTTTTACTGAAGCAGTCCGATGTGAAGTGGTTAGCACACACACACAAGCTAACACGAACCACAGCCGGCACGTTGTCTTAAAATATGAAACGCAACCACTGTCTCTTCTGTTGTTCTGTAGCTGGGACGGAATATAGGCACTTATGTTGATTTTTACAACCAACAACTGAGCAATTTGCATGTCTAGCTTTGAGCAATGACATTGTGAAACACTGCTGTCTCACTGCTGGACACCCCGAACTTCACGTCAGGGACGCCTCCCTCTCAGATATCTCCTATCACCGCGCAGAGGAGGTCGGCCTATGATAATGACTCCTTTCATTACGTAATGAAAGGAGCAGATTCTGAACAGCCTGTAGGAGCGCAGTTTTACCAGTGGGTGGGCTGCAGAGACCATTGCTTGTTTTCCTCATTCTGGGAGTTGGCAGGCTCAGGGAGGTCCAGCTTATATATGTAGAGACCAGAGAAAATGTGTTTTTTTATGATATGAGACCTTTAATGGTTCTTTTGTCTGTACCTTTAAACATTTTAGTGTAATTTATTATCACACTGCAGCTTCTGCTCTGTGGAAGCCGAGGCTGTCATTCCCACAGAGCAAGGGTGAGCAGAGCAGAGGAGAGTTGGAGCTCTTATATATATATATATATATATTTATATATGTATGTGTGTGTGTGTGTGTGTGTGTGTGTGTGTGTGTGTGTTTTGAGGTCTTGCACTATTTGCCTTTCACCTCTATTTTCCTATTTTTCTCTATGTGGGAGTGACATCGAGATCAAAAAGTGGCCAAAGGTATGTCAGTTGCTGCTCAGCGATATATCCCGATCCCTAGACTGGTATACCGATCCTTGGAGTGGTATGCCGCTGTTATTCCAATGGTATTCCACTGACACATGACAGTATGTGCCACTTGAGCCTGTTATGCCATTGAAAGACTCTTGTATGGGTACTGTTGAACGAAAGCAGAAAGTTTGAGCCAACCAACCAAACAATACTGACAATATTTCTTTATAAGGAGAACACAATAATGCAGTATTTCATAAAATCTATGTCGCGGAACATTAACCAGTGTGGCATATTATGTATCATGTTCACTGTACTTTGGATGACCAGAATAAGCCATTACTAAAGGAAAATATGACTTGCATAGCCACTGGGATATTTTCTGACACTTGGTACTTTTACGGTTGACTGTCTCATTTCTGGCTTATTGTGGTAAGAACCTATTGATCCAGCGCATTAGCCTTTTGGCATTTATATACCAACTGATCCAGTAGTATAAGCCTTGGGGTATTATACTGGCTAAATTTGGGTATGCGTCTGTTTGATTCATTTTTCTCTTTATTAGCAGCTTCAGAATCAGAATCAGAAATCCTTTAATGTCCTGCAGATGGGCAAATTTGTTTGTCACAGCAGCAACAGAATATTACAAAAACAGAGACATATTACAAGAACAAGAACAATAGTAAAAATAAGCATTAAGATTAAAAAGGGAGGAAATAGACCGATATACATATTTACATGATGTAGTGCAAAATTAACAGCAGTTTTTGTTTTGTTTTGTTTTGTTTTGTTTTGTTTTTTACAACTTAGATTTTAAATACAGATAATAAATATGGAATACATATGTGTGTTAAGGAAATTGACCAGATGCAGTGCAAAAACAGAAGTGACCTTGTGCAGACATACTGCACAGTGCAGGGCACAGGGTGAGGTCTATAGGCTATTGGGAGCAGTGCTGGTTGTAAAGTCTGACAGCAGCAGGAAGGAAGGACCTGTGATACCTCTCCTTCACAGACTTAGGGTGTATCAGTCTGTTGCTGAAGGAGCTGCACAGTGCGGTGAGAGTGTCCTGCAAGGGGTGGTACTCCTGCACCAGCAGCTTATTCTGGTCATTCAAAGTACAGTGAACATGATTCATAATATGCCACAATGGTTAATGTTCTGTGACGTAGATTTCATATGAAGTAATTATTGTGTTCTACTATTAAAGAAAACCTGTCACAAAGTATTGTTTGGTTGGTTGGCTCATTATTTCTGCTGTCGATTAGTTAGACTGGCTATGGTGGTTGGGATAACATTAGACATGTTAGCTAAGGCAAGCTCTTCCATTAGCTTTGAGTAGTTTATAGGCAAAAATTAAGATGTATTACTTTACTATCATATTGCGAGAATCCAAACTGTAATTACTTTAAATATGCCTGTGTGAAGTTCAGAAGTTAATTTAATTTATATTGAGTTCATTCTTGAGTCAATTTATTAAAAACGTGGTAATGTTTACACGGTCAATATAATGTATTTATGACTGCAGTTGTTATTATTATTTACATATTGTCATGTTGAAATCTTTTCAGCTCCCATAAATGTGCTGAATGTACCTTTTGGGTTGCCATATAGTTACCTGAGTCCTTCTAGCTTCTGATTGGTTAGTTGAGTCACATGTGGGTCAGAGATAGGAAGTAAAGTTGTTGTTGTGAGGCTGAAATGTGGTCGGAAAGTAAAGTTCTACTTGAAGAAATTATCCGTCTCTGTCTATGCACAAACCACCACACACTGAACCCTAACGTTTCACCTGCATGCCAACAACATAACGTACAACGCTCAGTGTCGACTGTCTCCCCTTCCTCCTTGTGCTGCCAGTTGTCTCACTGGGATGATGTCTTTGCAGATGAGTTGACATGTTAGTCATGTTACTGTCAGCATGAACAATATGTGTTGCACAATGCTTGCACGCTGTCAACAGCTTTCTTACTGACGTCATCGTAGGTCACTCTAAATGCAGATTGGTCCCACACAGCAGACCTATACAGTGCTCAAGCCGCACATACCATTATGTGTCAGTGGAATACCAGCGGAATAACAGTGACATACCACTGTAAAAAGATCGGTATACCAGTCTAAGGGTTGGGATATACAAGTTCAAATGAAGTTGTCTGTATGTAGTTGAACTATTTAACTGTCAATTCTTGTGAACTTAGCTGCTGGTTGAGACAAACCAATGACAAAAATGTGTTTGAGATGTGCCCCGAAAGGAAGCGGGCCACACTTCCACCTCCTATCTGATCCTGATAATTGTGGGGAGTGGAAAGTGATGTTTGTGAGATACTTCAGACGAAGGATGAGGAAAAGTCACTATCCGTCCTTTCTTCCATCAAACTCGGCCAGTGTAATCCACATTGCATTAAACATCCTTTTCTGTCATATTGTCCTAAGACAATGCAATAGATTGTGTGCAAATAGATTTGAAGTTCTTTCAACTTTAGTTTTCCTGATCTTCTTCAGCCCCTTACTAATGTATGTTCTCACTGACAAGATAATCTAACAATAATTAACAAAGATTCATATGACCTTGGTTTTACAATATTAGTAAAGACTTGACATTTGCTATTCCAGGGTTAAATAAAGATGTAAGTTGGCCATAGCCACTTATCCCTTTCCATGGGGTCGCAGGGTGTAGTTACTGGAGCCAATCCCAGCCTTGTCTCAGGGCGAGGGCACGGTACTCCCTGGACAAGTCACCAGCTCATCGCAGCTCACTGATGAGCAATGTGGGGTTCAGTATCTCACTCAAGGACACTTCGACATGCAGCTCAGCCCTGCCCGGAGCTGGGATTTGAACCAGCAACCTTCCAATCATTAGTCAACCTGTTCTACCCACTGAGCTGCAGCCACCCACGTTAAATAAAGATTTATTTGAAAAAAGAAAAAAGATTGAAAGACACAAGGACTGTCTCATTACTTGCAGTTTATACCTTGTAGACTGATTTATCTGGTGGTATAGAGCTATATGCTGGTAAAGCTATGCTTGAGCAATCCAAATACACCTTCTTCAAGACATCTACCAGCTCACGAGAAGCAAATATTCTTCTTAGCTTTCATGCAACTGTTAATTATTTCATACAGGGGTGTGCGTGAAATGCACTACACAAAGAAATTACCATTATTACAGTAATGTCATATTCAACTGAATGTGTATGAATATATTTTTAAAACACTGAAAATAGATTTCCAGCAAGTCACAGCGGGTGGTTGGACAGGGCCTTGGGGTCTATCTTGTGTCACCTGCAAAGTGAGAATAGCATACAAAACAATAACATTAGTTATGGTGACACATATTACACTGACTCTTAACCTAATATGTCATCATTTACTTTAGGTTTCCAGTAGGTCACAGCAGGGGGTTGGACAGGGCATTGTGGTCTAACCAAGACCTGTTCACCCTCTTGCCACTTTTCATTACCATGTAATAGTTTGCCTTTGTGAATCTGTGGCCCTTTTCATTTTGTGTAAAATCTTTATCTTCCACCTGGACTGCCCCCATTCTGACTACTGAGCAGCACTCTCCATCAGTGAGCAGCTTGGGCCAAAGTGCTGGGTCATCCACAAGAATATGTGTCTCGCTGTCATTGTTGTCATGATCAATATCCGAAGTGGAAGAAGAGGAGGGAGAAATGCTGTTACTCACCGCCAGCTGTGCATCATCTCCATCAGTTTGTTGATTATCCACATTAACATCATTAGCATCGTGCTGGCTGAGCCAGAGCCTCTTGGATTGACAGGAGCGATACTGTCATCGGTGATAGCTTCAGCTGTAATGTTATTGGTGAGAGCAAACAGTGTTGACGGCTGCTCTTGCTCCACTGACAGTCCCGCTACCACCGCGGTTCCTGTAAAAAAGCTTGATAGCTTTGGCAGCTTTGAAATAAACTCATACCTTTGGTCTCTTCTTCTTTTTCTGTGACCCGCTTTTGTATATTCGCTTCATTTTTCTCAATTTATCTCTTCTCACTGCTATTTACTGTTTTGAATTTTACACCATAAAATCCAAGCAAATGCCTGGTTTGTCTAATAGTACGGCCCGCCTCTGTTCTGTTGTCATCACAAGGGCATCTGTAATCTTTTAATCACCCTCCACATGCCCTTGTGCTCAGTATTTATCAGCCATAATGTTACAAATCCCATCTAATTCAAACTGCTAATGTTAGTCTGCTACATTGTGACAGTAATAACATGTGGTAGAAATGTATTAAAATGTTAGCCAGCTGCCCTGAAATGAATGAATGAATTCTTTATTTGTGCATGTTAGTAGTTAACATACTTTGATGGCTAATTATAAACTAAACAATGTTTTCTCTTTCAAATTCTGGGAAGCAGCCGCTAATCAGCTGTTTTCCTGCTGTGCAACCTGTTTGGAAGAATAGAATAGTATACTAGGTCCTATCAATGGTCATTGCTTGTGGTAAATTCTCTTTACAATATCACGATAATTAATTAAGCCACCTCCTAATTGGGCTCCGTAAGAATATTGAATCTATTTGATTCTGACAAGTTGAGCTGGGCAATTGTCTACCAGGTTTGCTGAGTAAACTAAATGTAAATGTAAAACTTAAAATGTGGTCTTCTCTGTAAACTAAAGGTATCTCTTGTGTCTGTCTTGTATGTTTCCTCAGTTATCCATGCATGTGAAAATGTAAAGACTGCTACAATTCATACTCAAGAAGATCTGAACTTCCGAATATTGTAAAAGAAGCCTTATCCTTTTCAGATGGAGGAGACATACTTTTAGATGCAAAGCACCTCAGCTGTGTTAGTCACTCCATCACTCACTCATTCATTCACTCACTGTCTGCCTATAGTGTTTGAAATTTGTGTGAGTTTCACAGGCATGGTGCTGTGTACTGAATCCATGCAATCGATCAGATGAAGTATTTAGATCTTTTACTCTGGTAAAAATAGCAGTCCTATAATTTGACAATTGTGTGCTCTGGTCTGTCTGGTAATATAGAAAAGTGGGAGGTTAAGTAGCTTTTTCATGGATGGCCAAATGAGGTTGTGTTTGAAGGTGGGATGTCAGGGATATAATTGGCCGTTTTTGACAACTTTTGATTTTACCTTTTTTTTTTTTAAATTGGTGTCATTATTTTCAGCACAACCTCACATGTGTGACTGTACAGTTATTTTTTCATTTTGACATACTGTATTAACACTATGGACCTAAAATCACAAAAAACCCACAAAATCTGAGTAGGAAAAAGTTAGTTTTTTTACTGTGAAACTCACAAATATGTTTCACGAACCATTTTTATTACTTATAATGCAAATAGAAATTGTTGTTTGCTAAATTTGTGCATGAGTTTTTGAAATTTACAAAGTTATATGTAACTATTTACATTTAAAAGGGGGCGATGCCTCCCTCCCTCACCTCCTCCCTGCCTGCTCAACATTCAGCTGTCTCCTCATTGTCTTGATTCACAAAACAAAAACAACTCCACTACACACAAAACACACTACACTAAAGACTTTAACACATTAACTTTACATTCCAAACACACTATATGTAACAAATCTCTCAACTCTCAAAACTTAAACCACGCAGCAGCCATGTTGAAAATCTCAGGTCAGTGTGATCCTGATCTACAGAGATATTTAAGACACACACACACCCACACACACAAATTCAAAGACAAAGACAAACAAAGACAAAGAAAAAGACAAAGATTCCTTGCTTTTATAGAGAGATGTTGGCATAATTGATGGTAGACTATACACAGTGTTGGGGAGACTTAAACTACAAGTAATTGAAGTGCATAGCTTAACTACAATTTGCTGTGACTTGCTGGTAGTTAAACTATATTCACATTTTGTACTGCGTCTACTAAACTACAAAAAATGACCCAAAAAGTAGTTAGCAGAAACAGATTTACAGGTTTGCTCCAGCTTCAAAAAGGTTTGCACAGATTTAAACAATACAGGTTAAACTAAATGAATTATTCACACTGAGACAACATCAAATATTCTGTGGAATTGATTACTTTTTTTTTTTTTTTTTTTTTTTTAAGTAGAGCCAACACTTTATATTTTTTTACTGAAGACAATGCTCAGATTAACTTTTTTCATTACAGTAATGTTAGCAACAGCTTCACTAAATAGAAGACTATACTGTATATCAGATGCCGAGCTGGAATTGTAGCTGTTGTAAGTAATATTAGCTGGCTTAATAAGTTATATGTCTTGTTTTGTTGCAGTTGCTTGATGTTTGGCTGTGCTGGTACAGTTGCCAACTCCCTACATTTTGAGCATGAGCCAAGTCAGCCTGTCTCAACTGGGTATTAGATGATAACATGGCATAGCTAGGTGTATTTATCCCAGGTTAGATACCCTGCTGTGTTGTTAGTATTCTGAGTTGTGCAAAGCACTTGAGCAAACTTTGACTGCTGCATGGCAGAATTACCTGAGCATGCACATGACAAAACCTTGGATATACGCCAATTGTGTTGCACTCAGAAACAGTTGGGGGTGCAAAAATCTCACAAAGTAAGAATTCCTACATAATGATGTGTTCATAAATTATAATAAAATCTTTGAAATAAGGAAATTAATTATTCCTTTGACTGTTTAAACATTTTAATGTTACTTAATGTAATACAGTTTAAACCCCCAAAACTGATTTTATATGGTTTCGCTGTCCCCTCTGCAATGCACAATAACCCCTAAATGAATTGGTTCGCACGGCAGCATATCTACTCCATTGCATCTCTGGCAGTCTGGACCCTTCTGTAGCATAGATTTTGGCCAAATTCAGCACAGAGCAGACAGGAAGTCACACATCACAACAACAACGTAAACTCTGGTTAATTTTCAAAATAAAACACTTTGTTGACGTCGGCACAAAAATCTCAAAAAAAAAAAAAAAAAAAAAAAGGGGGCAAATCCAAGCACTTCTTCTGCTCTTTTAATAGGACGGCAGTCTGGCAGTGCTGCTTAGTGCTGCACTAAAGACGGAGCTGGTGGCGGTTGCTGGAAGACGGGGGAGGGAGCAAAACTGTAAGAGAGCTGTCCAAGACATACATGCATCCTGTGGAACTCCTGGGTAATGCACCACTAGCTTTGTTCCGATCCCGCTTGTAATTACGAACATTGTGAGACATGGAGCTCTTGGATTTGCCACTTTCTCAGTATTGTACCATAAGCTTTCCACATACAAATATAAATTATTTGTCATTATAATGGGTTGCTTTTTAGTTTTATCAAGGCAGTTGTCCAGTCACAATTAGATACTTTATTAATTTAAGACCTAATTGTATACTTAACTTTTCGCGACCAAAAAGGAGTTTCATTATGACAACAAAGTGTAAGACTCACTGCATTGTCTGTGTGTTCTGGCACTTACTGAATGTGATTTCATTTACTGTTTGTTCAGTCAGCAGTGTTTGGTACCTCCTGGACCCTCATAAACCTTTCATCCAGACCAGTATCACACAAAAAGCTCCATTTAGCACCTGTCTGTTCTCTTATCAGCCTCAGCCTGGCTGTGCTGATCATTTGGACAGTGTGAGCAGGCCTGTGATCAGGGCAACTTATAAAGCATGTCCCAGCTGTCTCAGCCAGATTGATCATACCTCTCTCTTCCACTAGTTTCCAATTACTTTAGAGGATTTGGCCTTTGTTTGCTGTGGTCTATTAAGTACATGCTGAGATTTTCAATGAGGAGCAAACCTGTTATGTTTCATACAAGATCTTTTGTGTCTGTGTGCTACATAGGGCCAATGTTATTTTGGTCCAACTTGTGCTTGAGGAAACTGTCATAGCAAGCTGGGTTTATGGATTTTTCATTTGATATTGTTTTTTTTCTGTGTAGGTATTATATGTACCTACACAACTATGGTCATGTTCTCTGTATATACTCTTGGGAGTTTATGGGAGCCATGCAACAGCAGACACAGATTTTAGTATTGCTTCTGACTCAATATATTTAATGTTAGATTAGACACAATTTACAGGAAATATAGTTGAACAGTTATATTAATACATTCAATATGAAACAAACTGAGACGTACTCTTGTACTTAGACTTGATAATTACCATAATCCTGGCCACAGCTTTGTGGGCCAACACCATAAAATCTAAAAACTCCTGGGTTAATTCTTCAACCCAGTTTCTGGGTTATTTGTGTTGGGTTAAAATTATCGGTTATTTTTTCAGAGAGTAAGCATTTTCTGGGTTATAGGGATAATATTTTTGACCCAATGCCTGGGTTGTTTGGTTTTCTGGGTTATAGGGTTCTGTCTGTCCATCTGTCTGTCTCAGACCCAGTAGTTTGAGTTTGTGGTTTTGTTATCTGTTATTTAAGCTCTGCCCTCATGTGTAATGTATTGCTTTTCATTTCCCTGCATTGTGTGATTTCCCACCCTTTTTTGTGTTCACCTATGTCCTATCAATCTTGTTTAAGCCCATGTGTATATAGTCTGCATGCTCCCTGCTGTCTTTGTCAGTGGAGTGTCCCCATGTCTGTTCCTGTGTCTCCCTATGGTGTTCCTGGCTTATCTTTCCTTGTGTCATTCCTTATTTGTACTCTGCGTTTGATTTGTACTTTGTTTTCAACTTTGAGAACAAGTTGTTGAATTTGTTATGCATTTGTTTTGTGGTTTTCTCTGGTTTTTATTTTTGCCTTTGCTTGCGTTGTTTTGTTGCCTTTTTTTTGGATTGTACTAACGTTGAGTTTTTTCTACATTTAGTAAAGCTTCCTTCTTGTTCCTTATCTGCTTGCTTGTGTATCTCACATTTGGGTCCTTCTTTGTTGAATTCTGCATGGATCAGTTTTTCCATTCTATGTTGTGCTCACAGGCTCAGGGCAGGTGAGGACATTCTGGGCTAACTTTAAATTATCTATAGCACTTGGTCTAACGCACATGGCTCAAATGTGATTAGGGTGCATCCAAGTAAATTTCTTTAGTTAAACATCGGCAAATATGGCAAAGTAAGGTGTACTACAAAAATGGTTTGTATTTAGACTCTTCGTTACTCATGGGTGTGTTTTGGGCATAACATAAATGAAACCAATCACAGTATCCTATCCTATTTCCTATTCCCTTTTTTCCAAGTGCACCAGGACCGGGAGCATTACAACAGCAAAACTCAACTTCACAAAGGGACTGGGATATGTTTCTTGGCTGCAGGACCCTCTGTTGTCTCACAGTCATCAACAACTCCATTTTACTGCAACTGAGAAAATACACTGATATTGAGAATGTGTGGATCTCAGTCCATGGATCAGGCGGGACGGGTCATAAAAATTCCATCCTGATCAATAACGGGTGAGATGCAGTTGTGAAAAATGTCTTATATGAGGAAAATATCAATGACATTACCTGCAGCAATCCTCCAGCTGCAGAAACCATATGTGTATATCTACATTCAAAATTGCATTTGTGCACTAGGAACAGCTCATAGCCATACTGATAAGAACTCCTCACTTAATGCCAGGATCGGTTAGTATTTCATGTTGCTTAAAGTTCGGTGTTGTTCTACACAGCACAAGTCTCACACACAGTCCAGAGTCGAGTGTTTGAGAGCTTTCTAACTTTCAGAGTTTTGCATGGTCAGGCTCCACCTTACATCAGTGATCTGATCCAGCCTTACACCCCAGCTCCGGCTCTGAGGTCTGTGGATCAGAATCTGCTGATGGTTCCGCGCACTCATTTCCGGACCAGAGGAGACTGATCCTTCCAGGCTGTTGCTCCCAGGCTTTGGAACAATCTTTCGAGTCTGTTGACTCCTTCAAAAGACAACTTAAGACCTATTTATTTGTTCAGGCTTTTGCTTAATTGTTTTGGGGCTGCTATGATTGTCACTGAGTTGTCTTGGCCTTTTAAATTTGAATTTCTATGTACTTCTTAACTGTGTTTTGTTTTGTTGTAATTGTAAAGTGCTTTGTGACCATAGTCTGTGAAAGGCGCAGTACAAATAAAACCTTACTTACTTACTTACTTTGAGTGAACAACTGTCCTGATAAATCCCAACATCCTGTCAGAAGTTTAAAGTTTAAGTCTGTTTCCTCTGGAGAGTTTTTCTCTGATCATAAAATCAGAGTTTGTTGGACTGTGTCACTGATGCTTTCTGCAGCCTCACGATAGCGATCCTCCATCACTGCACCTGACCATGCCACATTTTAAGACCAGCATGCCCAGGGGCACACAGGTGGGTGCAGGTACAATTACTATTTCCATTATTATTGTGAGCGCTGTGAACAAAAACTGTGTCAGTCTGAAACCAGCAATGACACTTGCGGTGTGCAATCCTTTGCGCTCTAAGATTTTGGTTGAGAAGCTATCCCACTTCCCTTTCTTACCGGACATTTTTAAGCATGTTGTCTTGTGCTGGTTTGTTCGGCCACTTTACCAGCTGTCTTAAACAGTTTGGTGTGGTACTTCATTTCTCCAAATGCTAGATGTTACAGTCAAGGGCAGTGGTAAGCAGTCTTACTTGGTTACACTTGCAATTCAGCCAAAAAGTCCAGCAGCAGAATATCATTATTATTATTTTTTTTAAATCTTCCCTTAACTGACTATCCTGTGCTGATCCTCAGATCACTTAAGAGGTGAAACAAGAGTCAACATTTGAGTGGCTGTTCAATGATGGAGACAATTGATGTAGTCGTAGGACTGAAAGCGGAGACCATGGTAGCTGTGTCTCTGTTGGAAAAGTAATTAGCTAGTTTGAGTCAAAGAGTCGAGTCCAAGTCACATGCCTGATAAATATACTGTACAAACACAAATAGTTGTCAGTAGTGTTTATCAGGATAAAAAGCACCAGTAATTTCCTACTTTATTACCTGAATTTCATGTGGGGAGGCAGACAGGATGGTGTTGGAGGTAGAAGCAACAAAGCTGCCAAGCCAGTAGCCCTTTTTACACAATGACGCTGCATTATCGCCACAGTGGCAGAGCGGCAATTCTCTGCCATTGTTTGTTCACACAGAGCAAAGCATCTGTGCAGTTCACACAGCAAGCTGGCACTGCGGCTCCTAAAGGGGTGTGGTGGTAGGTCATGTGGTGGTCACATGTATTTTTTTCAAGGTGTGTTTCCAGGTGTCTACCTGTCAGTCTAAACATGTACCTGCTGACTGTCATATGGATACTGTTATAATGTGTTGTGATTGAGATCCTGACCCACCAAACATCATGGAAAGTGACAAATTCCGTAATTAAATAATCACCATCAGTAAACAGGACGCTGTTTGACTCTGTCACTTGAGGGGAGGGAGGCTGTTTTCTGGAGGAAAGTTCACTGAAGTCTCGGTCAGGAGGGCTGACTGTCGTAGTGATATTTTTCAACACAAACACTCGGTGAGTTAAAGGTTTTTGGGTTTTTATCCAAGTATTTTTTTTTTTGGCCTTTTGGCTTTATTGATAGAACAGGTGAAGACTTAGACAGGAAACAGGATGAGAGAGAAGGTAGTTGACACACAGCAAAGGGCCCCAGGCCAGATTCAAGCCCCGGTCCAATGGAGCGAGGACAAAGCCTCTGTACATGGGATACCTGCTCTACGAAGTGAGCTAAACATCAGCCCAAGTTAAATTGTTTTGCTGGTGACAGATGCTGTTTTTCAGGCAGAAATATGACAAAGAGTCTGTTGTACAGACTGGAGGACAGAAGCTTCTCCATGTATATCTGCAGAATTTTTTAAGTTGTCAAGGGCAGTTAAAGTTACTTCGTTACATTTGTTTGATCATGAAACATTGCTTTGTGGGACATTTCTCTTTATTTTGTTGACTGAGGGACCTATGTAGTTATCAGACTGTCAGATCAACACACCCTTGCTACACACCGTCTGCTTATCCATTTAAACAGGTTAGGTTTAAAAGTGCAAAAGTGCTGCGGAATTGGTCGTGGTGCTCAACAAGGGAAGGTGATCAGACTGACATAGGTGGGCAGACACAAGGGAAAATTGTATGGTGTGGGGACTTTAATGCACATATTACACTCTGGGGTAGCAAAAGCACTGATGTAAATGGATTGGCAGTAGAGGAATTTATTGAAGCTAATGGTCTGGTGTGTATTATTAACAGTAAAGGCACAAGATATAATAGTGTGCACAACACAGAAAGTGTAATTGATCTGACATTGGTGTCCAATGATATAGCAGGTGTAAGTGTGTGGGAAGTGAAGAACCACTCTCCACTTGGAAATTAGAGAAGGCAGATTGGAAGGCATTTGCAGACAAGAGCAAAATCAAATGACAAGATATTTAAAGAAACAATCACAGATAAACCAAAAAGTAAATGCAGCTATTATCAAAGCAGCGCAGGAAATAATTCAAAAAAGTACAGGAAAGAATAGGTGAAAGAGTGTACCATGGTAGGATAGAAATTGTGGCTATCAAAGTGAGGAATAGAACATTTAAACAACCTAACAAGCAACTTAACTTAGAAACTACAGGGACTACTTATTAAACTAGAGATGTTAGGTATAGGAGGTAAGATATTTAATTGGGTTTCAGGATTCATGTTAAGGAGACAGATAGAGGTGAGGGTTGGTGTTAAACACTTTAAAATGTACACTCCTGAAAATGGAACTCCGCAAGGGAGTGTGTGCAGCTCAATATTATTTAATATAATGAGAACTGATATCTTTTAGGGAGTGGAAAGCACAGTAGGAAAATCACTATATGCAGATTGTGGGGCACTTTGGGTAAGGGGAAGGAATCTAGAATACTTTAAAAAGAAAATGCAAAAGACAATAGGGAGAGTGGAGGAATGGATGCATAAATGGGGATTTAAAATATCAGTGGCAAAATCTCAGGTTAAAAAAACTCACTTGGGGACAAAAAAATAATAAACAAATGCAAAAGCATCAATAACGTATTAAGATGTAAGCAGGCCAAGACCGGGGAGCAAACAGAAGATCTCTGTTAAGTATATACAAGGCCCTCATGAGATCAATATTAGATTATGGATGTTTAGCATATATGTCTGTGTCAGAAACACATTTAAAGAAACTGGACAGGAAAAAATCACAAGCCATTCGTACATGCACAGGAGCATTTTAAACATCTCCAATATCTTCTGGTAGCACTTCAGGCAGAAGTGGGCAAAATGCAGCTGGGAATTAGGAGGGGCCAGATCATGCTGGCACACTGGGTCACTTTGGAAGGACATGGAGCTTTGCATCCAACAAGGACTATCCTGTGGGAGTGTCGGGAACACGGGGAAATTAAAGCTAGACGTTTTGGGCAGGTAGGCAAAGAAATGGCACAAAAAACAAGGTTGCATTAGTTAAACATTAGTAGTGCAGTTCCAAAGTCAGTAATATCTCTCTGAAAATTATACACTTCAGCAATAGATATGCATTACTGGAATACAAAACAAAAACAATACCCAAAAAGTACTGACGTGGACAATAGTACAAAACTATGTAAATTGACAATACCCTGATAAATTATTCATTACACAGATGTATCAAAAGACCCAGAAACAGGACATACAGGAAGAGCAGTTTTCATCCCCAAATGTAACATAGGCATCAAAAACAGGACATCGGATCATCTCTCAGTGTGTACAGTTGAAATAATGGGGATAATATTAGCATTGCAGTGGATGGAGGATAGTAGTCAATACAAAGTAACAATAGCAACATATAGTATCTCAACACTTACAAGTATTCAATCAGAGAATTCATGTAGGCAAGATCTTTTACTGGAAGTATCTAAAATCAAATATACAGACTACACAATAAGGGTATGGATGTTTCTTTCCTCTGGGTTCCTGCCCACATCTGAGTCGAAGGAAATGAAGAAGCAGATATTTTGGCCAAACAAGGACTAAAATTACACACAATAAACATCGAAATACCACTAAGCAGGGAAGAAATCAAATCTATTATCAGCAAACACATGTACAAAATCTGGCAGGAAAGTTAGGATAATATGGACACAGGAAGACATCTTTACAGTATACAAGTCACAAAACTTGTAGTCACAAGTCAAAAATAGAAATACAGGGCAGGAACCGTAAGGAAGAAATTATCATAAGTTGATGCAGAATAGGACACACAGGACTCAAACACACACTCAGTAAAATAGGGGAACATCCAACAGGTCTTTGTTCATAATGTACACAACCAAATGCTGACAAAAGAAAGCTGGAATTGACTTTAGGGAATTTATTAGGTAGCACATCACAAAAGGGGTTGAGTGTTTTAATGAAATGCCTAAAGGACACAAAAAAGTCCAAGGTTTAAAAAAACACCATCACAAATGAGAAATCAGGATATCTGATCAGAATCATTGATCACTGATGAAATTTGAACACTGGACAGAATCAGTCAATAAATTGAACCTTAGGGTCAGGTTGATTTTTTAACATTTCATCTGGACTAGATCTCTAAACCACATGGACTCAGATTTTTATTAGAATTAAGTGGTTGTAACTCCAGCTCTGAAATTATGCCATTGGTGTTAGAAGGAGGTATTACCCTCACATTATTATCCACCATATTCAGTGATTATCAGTGGCAATTTGGTGCCCCCAGAAATATCTATTTCCCTAAGCCTTGACTTCCACAAGACTGGCTGAATGGATTTCCCCAGTACCAGATTAACAGTATAACATAGTTTTGCCACTGTGATAACATGATGGAGTGTGTGCAGACACACGCAGTGGAGTGATCCTGAGCAGCTGTAGTCTGTGTCCCGTGGTAACCCACAAGAATGAAACGCTTTCTTCCCAGCCTCCCCTGCTCCTGACAACCAGGAAGCATCCAATCCTAAGACAGCACCTCCCATCAGTCTTGCTGCTGGCTGATGGCAAAACCTGGCATCAGTGTTGACTATAAATGGACTGGGAGAAATAAGAGAGGCAAGCTGGGATGTTTACTGTCTCCTGTCTAACCCTGTCCAAATAAACTCCAACACCTATAGCATTTATCATTTTCTTTGCTGATTTTTTTTCATCCTATCAGCCTCAGTTCAGATAACAATGAAGGCTTCATCACAATTGCTATACATAACATCTTAAATATGTTGATGAAGATTGAGCTATCTTGATGAAAAAGTGTATCTCAATAGCATACACTCACTCATCCCAAATCACCAAATTTACTAAACTAACATATTAAATGGTCCTTGATTTTAAAGTAATTCCTCTAGGTTAGATATGCCATTTAAAACTTTTTTTTATGATCTAAAAAACACTGCCACAAAGCTGACGGCAGATCTGTTTTGGGTGGTTGATGTTCTGGTGTTACATGGTTTTCACAAAACATAGTTTCAAGGTTAATTGAAATGTGCAAAAAAATGAAAGATCCACCTGTTGCCAAAAGTCAATGGGTTTTTTCTGGGCTGAGCCCTATCCCCCCCCCAATTTTTTTTTTTTTTTTTTTTTTTTTTCTGCTGACAAACAAATATTTTGCCTCATTCTTAAAGAGGACTTTTTTCATATGTCTGACTTTAGGGCTTACAGAGCATGTAAGCAAGCTAACTGAAGCACAATTTATGTTTGTTTACTGGGGACCCCCTTCCGGTGGTGCAGTGTAGACCCACTCCTCAATGCAACATGAAACTAATTTAATCGTCATTATAGCTCTTATATAATTTTGCCATATCATTGTCTCTTCAGTTTTGTTTTATTATTACAATAAGCATGGTTGATAGTAAGCATAAGAGGCACGTTTACCTGTTTGCTTGACAAACTGTGTGTGTGAGTGAGTCAGATGTAGAAGAAGCACAAAAAAAGTGCAATGATTTTTGCAATTTTCACTTCATTGGAAAAATCCCCCTTTAGATGAGCCATCATGTCAGGCAAATTAAGTTCGTAATGTAGGTTTTATTTCCTAAACCTAAAGAAGGGTTTGCTGCAACAGTCATGTTGTTTTGAGAGCAGTGATACATGTCATTTTGGTAGTCACTGGCAATCAACCTATTCAGACAGATATGAGGCTGTGTTGGATAATAACATCGACTCACCAGCTAGTTTGTTGCTGTGTCTCATTTCAGGGTCTGCATCCTTCAAAGGACTCAGCCTTTGCGGTATTCAAAGGCGAGTCCTGCGGATATATCTTTGAAGGCCGCATCAATCGTTGTTAAATGGGATGGTCTAGCCTTCAGAGCATTTCCTGGTTGCAACATGAGTTCAACATCATGTTCCCGCCCTTACCCTTACGTCACTTTTTCTGAGTGAAAAGACTAGTAGAAAGTAGAAATGTTTCAACTAGAGCAGTTTTTGATTTTCCTTTTAATCCTGCTGATTCTGGAGGAAGAGGAGAAGCAGCTCCATCGGCGGCAGGTTTATATCCGGCTGAGAGAGGACCGTGGAGAGTTAACCCTTTAAGCACCAAAGTCGCAAAATTGCAACATTGCTGAATAAAACAGGCTGTATCTATAAATGTGGTGCCGAATCTTGTTACTACTTTTCACCAGGAGATGGCGGACATATGTGCCTGTAATCTGAGCAGCATTTGTGGGCGTGGTTCTATTCAAAGTTTTAGAGTAAAAAGACTTTGTAAAACACCCTCCAGCGCAGAGATGCGGCACCGTAGCAGTGGTAGTCAGTGGTAGTAGTGTTGAGCGTAGCGAGAGCAGAGAAGAGCGACAGAGTGTTTTTTCATTTACTCATGATGCCGAGAGGTCAGTTTACCGTCGATGAAGTACTTCGTCAGGTACTGGCTGACTCCGATTCCGAGAAGGAAGACGTGCCGTTGTCCAGTGAAGCAGAAACTGACGTTAGTAGTGACGGCGAGTCCGCACGCCATAGTCCACAATCAGCACATGGTATAGCGGATGCTTCACCTCAGCGTGGCCGGGGTGGAAGCATTCTGCGAACGCCAAGCAGGGGACGTGGTCGAGGTGGCAGGGGGGCTCATAACACCGCAAATATGGGTGAATGTAGTGGGGATGAAAACAACAGCGGTTGTCGCGGCAGACGCGGGAGAAGCCACGGGAAAAAGCACACCGCTAATAGCGGCGGAGGTGGCGTTCACCACCGCACCGTAAATCACAGCAGCGATGATAATGATGATGATGGCTGGCAGTTCTTGAGAGAAGAGGAAGAATATCAAAAGTGGATCAGAAATTTTGATGAGCCTGTTGGTTATTGTGGAGGCGATCTGACAAATTCTGAGCCCATTGATTTCATCTCTCTTTTTCTGAATGATGAATTCTGGAGCCTCATTACCAAATAAACAAACAGATATGCCCACCAGTTCTTTGAAAGGGAAATTTTGAAACCAAACTCCAGATTTCATGACTGGTATGATGTGACTGTCCCTGAAATGAAAGCTTTCATGTCACTTCACTTGTGCAAACATTTTTTCTTTCCCTCACTTTGTAAATAATGATGACCGCATTGAGAGGGGCCAGCCAGGTCATGATAGACTCTTCAAAGTGCGTCCCATAATTGATTTGATCATTTCCCGTTTTGCTGCTGTGTATGGCCCACTCAAGGAACTTTCCTTGGATGAAATGACCATTGCATTCAGGGGCAGGTCAACATTGAAACTGTACAACCCCAAAAAACCTGACAAGTATGGTTATAAAGCATTTGTCTTGAGTGAGGCCAGCTCAGGTTATGTATGGGAGAGGTGCATCTACAATGGCAAAAATACAAGCGATGAGGACAATTTAGGGGCAACACACCACATTGTCCTTCAGCTGCTTGCCCAGCACACTGGGAAAGGGCATGAGGTGTACATGGACAGCTACTACACATCACCAGCCTTAGCTAGTGAAAAGCAAAAAAGGACGGCCTTCAATGCAGCAGGGAGAAATGCCACAGAGGCTCACTGAACGACACTGGCTCTGCAACACAGACGAATGTCCAGATTGTGTTATCTGTTCAGATCGCACCCGGTCGAAAGTCATCGAACCCACAGTAATGTTATCATTATTATCCCTTTTTATCTAGCTAACAGTTTGGGGAAATTAACATACTGATACATTACATTAATGCCACACATAAACTGTTGATTGGCTGCCATACAACCTTGACAATTGACCTTAGTTTGGCCCTAAATTAATTTTAAAGTGTTTTATGAATCATAAAAACCAGACTGAGAAGCCTAGATAGACTGATAAGTGGATCAACAAACAGATTTAGCATAATCTATAAAAGCTCTAAAATGAACTCAAATTATATTATTAACTATAATTATGAAGCTATTGTTTAATTAACCTTTTTTTTCTCCTGTTCTTCCCCTCCTTTCCCAATCCAGACCAGATCCATGTACTGCAGGGTCAATATGGCTGTCCTGTCCTGGACAGGCTGTTTAATGATGGAGACACCAAGCAGGATTTCAGGCTGAGCAGAGAGTCACTGGCAGTGCTGCTGAACCTTCTCCAACAGGATCGGAGACATGGATGGGATGCCACAATAGAGACCATGGTGTTCCTTATCATGCTGGCAAGTGGGGCATCACATAGGGTGGTCTCAAGTGTGTTTAGGATGCGCCATCATTGAGTGTACATATAGTGCATCTTAGTGCTTTCACTGGAGGTGCACCACACCTTTGTGCCTCAGGTACATCATCACTCACAGGATTCTTTTGTTTTTTGTTTTTTTATTTTTTTTATTTTTGTTTTTTTGGAGTACTGAAGCAGAGTAAATCAATGAATATTGTTTTTCATTTCAGGTCATTTCAGGTCAACAGCATGTGCCGTCCTGCACAGCATCTGCCTAGGGGCAGGTGACATCATGCCCCCTTGTTGTCCCTGAAAAGTAGCACTTGATGCCATTTGCTAACCCTGTTATAAACTGTACTTGAAGCTAGGGTTTGTAATGTTGTTCAGAAACACATTTTGTTATACTGGGTGAAATGGTCCTGCTATCCTGAGAGTAGTCAATACATTATGTATTCAGAAAAAGGAACGAAAATAATCAGACCTCTGTGGCAGCTGCAGGACTGAGAAAAAGCTGACCAATCACTGCTTTTGGGCCCGAATAGCACGGATTGGTCAGATGCACGGATTGGTCAGATGCCTTCATGTCTCGTTCTGCCTGCACCCCCCTCTGTCTGTCCCTCCTCCTAGCGTGCACAGGTTAAGTTTCTCTGATGCTGGAAATATTCAGCACACTCCTCTGCAGAAATACGGAGCTGCGGGCGAAGATGTTCATTTGGTTGGCAGAGAAAATGCAGCCAGTGTTACTTGTAACAGCTCACCCTGCTAAAAAGGCAAGGAAAAGAAAGCCTGAGACAGAAATGGCTGCGACGAAAAAGGCTCTGGATAAAGAAAGTCGACCGAGTCAACGTCAGTGTGGCATTTTAGCGGTGGAGACAACTGGGGCATGTGAAGGTCCTGAAAAGTGATGCAGAGGTTGCTCTCTTTCTGTTGGACAGGTAATGTTTTTTTTGTTTCAGGGAGATTTGTTATTTTCATTAAATATTTAAGGTTTGCCAACTTGGCTACGTTTGTAGCTCGTATTAGCCCAATGCTAACGTTAGCTTCTTTGTGTGTTGTTTTTAGCCATGAGAATGACTAATGAGTCGGCCCAGTTTCCACTGGATACAGTCTGCTGTGTTGCAGCTCCGATCCGGTTTTGCTCCGCCCCCCCCCCCCCCCCGGCAGTCCCCACCGTTTGCAGTTTGAGTCCGCCACAGCGCAGTACGGTAGACGGCTGGCCTCATGATGTGTGCTGGTGTCAACACGAACTGTTTCATTTTGAAAAGTAACCGGATGTTGTTTGTTATTTCGGCGCTTGTCTACTCCGTGCTAAATTCAGCTGAATTGCTGCGTTGTGCTCCCGCATCTCCTTCTCCCTGCTGAGTCCCACTGCCAGATGCTCCTTCAAGTTTGTGGGGGCGTGGCTTTGGACTGAGCACTGACGGGATGGGGAGGGGGATTTAGAGGAAGTGCCACTTTCAAATCTTGCTTGCTCGCTTGCTAGCTCTCCAAGATTGTAGACCTTGGCTTTAAGTTGTAAATACTAAATGGAATAGACAACATGTTACAATAGAACAATATTTTATTAATGGATTATCTAAAATGAGCAATTATGAATAAATCATCTAAAAATAACTCATAAATTAACTAATTAACAACAGAAAGGTAAACACAAGATCACATTAACACAGGGATGCAAAGATTTACAAAAAGTGATCTGGACTGACAAATGGGCTTCTTATTATTGCCTTACTTTCATCTAATGTTTCGCACCTGTGAACAAATGGTCATTCTGACCTCAGGCAGTGATGAAGCTCTCTGTTTGATCCCTCAAAGAAAATAAAGTGTAAAAGATGTTTTGTGTTATGTCAACAGACAAAAGGCAAAAATATTATCATCCTGAGGATAATCTTAAAGTTAGCTCTTTATTCATTTCAAACATTTAACATGACTTTACACTTTTACTGTCTGGAAATAAAGCAGGGATCACAGCTTGATCTAAGTGTGTTCATCTTGGTCCATTTATGTACATGTAGTAAAAATGGTCTATAACATCAACAGTCACAATAAGATTGAAGTCAACCTCTGAACAGCTAATATTTGAAAGTGAAGGCTATACTTCCAAAGGCATCAAGCTAAGCATTACCACCGTATTTTAACTGAAAGTTTGAGGTTTTAGTTGAAGTTTCAAGTTTTACATATCTGGCGTTGGATGTTCATATAAGTAAAAACTGTGTCAAAACCCAATACTTACATTTAAATGTAAGATGTGTGTCACTTGAGGTTGCCATTTTCTTCTTTCTTTCTTTCTTTCTTTCTTTCTTTCTTTCTTTCTTTCTTTCTTTCTTTCTTTCTTTCTTTCTTTCTTTCTTTCTGCCTTTTTTGGGCATGCAAAGAATCTTGGGATATGTGAGGCCATGAAGGATAGTAGCGGTGTATCCTCCAGAAAGAGGGAAAAGCATTTGCGGGCTGCATTTGGAGGAGCCTTTGAATTTGGACAGCCTTCTTGCGCAGTGTTGTAATTAGCCTTCAAATATGGCCTCTGAAGGATGCAGACCCTGAATTGAGACACAACATGTGTTTACAATAGTGTTTCAATAACTGTCTGAATGGCAGTAAATGCACAAGTTACAACAAAGCACAAGCATTTTTGACTTCTTAGCAAAAATGTATTTAATTGCATTTCCTCTTCAGGGATTATATGGTTCTGGACTCAGTTTTACTTTATCTTGTGGGTGAACAGGAGAAAAATTTGTTTCATATTTTTGAATTAAATGATAATGCTATCTGTGAACAGAGGAGTGGAGTTGCTTGGCAGTGCTGCATGTTGCTGCTCAGACACAGACAGAAAGGCAGATAGCTCCATCCATCAGGCAGATCAGGTCATCAATCTGCAGCTGACAGTGCTCCACTTCAGTATGGATGAGCTGCTTCCCCCTGCTTTGCAAGTTGTAGAGACTCATTCCTCGCTGTCATTAACAAATTCTGAGATAACTTTTGTTGTTCAGACTCATTCTATTAAATGCTAATCTCCCTGCACCTGATTTTCAAAAGGAAAATGGCTTGACAAAAATAAAGGCATCTTTAAAGCTACAAAATGCTGGCCTTTTTAGCATCCAACAGATTACCCTATCAACATATGTGTGCCTTTCTTCTAATGTAATCAGTCAAATAATGCCTTAAAGTCTCAAACAGCAGACTTCATTGACCTCATCTACAGTGAAGGGGCTGAAAACAGATACTCTTAAGTTGGGTGCCAGACAGTGGAAATAATCTACCTGCCGTTTTATTCTTGAAATATGAAAAGAAACAAATACGTACATCTGAAAGTATCTGTATAAAGAATAAAGAATCCCACTAGCCTAAGGCCCTTGCTACAAAAGATTAGGTTCCGGTCGAGAACCATGGCCTCAGACTTGGAGGTGCTGATTTTCATCCAAGCTGCTTCGCACTTGGCTGTTAACCACCCCAGAACATGCTGGTCCTGGCTCGATGGAGCCAACAAGACAACATCGTCTGCAAAAAGCAGAGATGAAATCCAGTGGCTCCTGAACCAGACCCCCTCCGGCCCCTGACTGTGCCTAGAAATTTTGTCCATAAAAACAATGAACAGACCCGGTGACAAAGGGCAGCCCTGCCGGAATCCAACATGCACGGGGAACAGGTCTGATTTACTGCCAGCAATGCGAACCAGACTCCTGCTCCGGTCGTACAGGGACCTACAGCCCTTAGCAGAGGGCCTCCGACCCCGTACTCCCGGAGACCGCAAGGGACACGGTCGAATGCCTTCTCCAAGTTCACAAAACACATGTGGACTGGTTGGGCAAACTCCCATGAACCCTCGAGCACCCCGTGGAGGGTATAGAGCTGGTCCAGTGTTCCATGGCCACGACAAAATCTGCATTGTTCCTCCTGAATCTGAGGTTCAACTATCGGCCGAATTCTCCTCTCCAGTGCCCTGGAGTAGACTTTCCCAGAGAGGCTGAGGAGAGTGATCCCCCAATAGTTGGAACACATCCTCCGGTCCCCCTTTTTGAATAGAGGGACCACCACCCCGGTCTGCCAGTCCAGAGGCACTGGCCCTGACTGCCACGCGATGCTGCGGAGACATGTCAGCCAAGACAGCCCCACAACATCAAGAGACTTGAGGTACTCAGGGTGGATCTCATCCACCCCCGGTGCTTTGCCACTGAGGAGCTTCCCAACTACCTCAGTGACTTCGGCTTGGGTGATGAATGAATCCACCTCTAAGTCCCCAGCCCCTACTTCCTCTATGGAAGGCGTGTCAGTGGGATTGAGGAGATCCTTGAAGTATTCCTTCCACCGCCAGACGATATCCCCAGTCGAGCTCCCCACCTCCACTGGAAACAGTGTTGGTGGAGGACTGCTTCCCCCTCCAGAGGCACCAGATGGTTTGCCAGAATTTCCTCAAGGCCGACCCGAGTTTTTGCTTCCGCGACTGCCCATGCTGCCCATTAGCTGCCTCAGGAATCTCCCGGGCCATTCAGGCTAGACAGGACTCCTTCATCAGCTTGACAGCATCCCTTACTTCTGGAGTCCACCACCAGGTTTGGGGATTGCCGCCATGACAAGCACCGGAGACCTTACGGCCACAGTTCCGGACAGCCGCGTCAACAATAGAAGTGGAGAACATGGTCCATACGGACTCAATGTCTGTAGCCTCCCTCAGGATCAGATCCAAGCTCTCCCGGAGGTGGGAGTTAAAGACCTCCCTGACAGAGGGTTCCGCCAGACATTCCCAGCAGACCCTCACAATACGTTTAGGTCTGCCAGGTCTGTCCAGCTTCCTCCCCTGCCAGCGGATCTGACTCACCACCAGGTGGTGATCAGTTGACAGCTCAGCCCCTCTCTTCACCCGAGTGTCCAAGACATACGGCCGGAGGTCAGATGACACGACCACAAAGTCAATCGTTGACCTCCGGCCTAGATGGACACATGCACATGCACATATGGACACCCTTATGCTTGAACATAGTGTTCGTTATGGACAAACTGTGACTAGCACAGAAGTCTGGTAACAAAACACAGCTCGGGTTCAGATCAGGGAGGCCGTTCCTCCCAATCACACCCCTCCAGGTAACACTGTCGCTGCCCACGTGAGCATTGAAGTCCCCCAGTAGAACGACGGAGTCCCCGTTTGGAGCACTCTCCAGTACCCCTCCCAGGCACTCCAAGAAGGCCGGGTACTCTACACTGCTGTTCAGCCTATAAGCTGAGACAACAGGAAAATGACCCTCTCGTTCACTGGGGTAAACTCCAACACATGGCGGCTGAGCTTAGGGGCTATAAGCAAGCCCACACCAACTCGCTGCCTCTCACCGCGGGCAACTCCAGAGTAGAAGAGAGTCCAGTCTCTCTTAAGGAGTTCAGTTCCAGAGCCCAGACTGTGCGTGGAGGCGAGCCCAACTATCTCTAGCGGTACCGCTCAACCTCTCGCACCAGCTCAGGCTCTTTCCCCCCCAGTGAGGTGACATTCCATGTCCCCATGGCTAGAGTCATCGTCCGGGGATTGGGTCAACGGGGCCTCCGCCCACGACCGCCACCCAAATCACACCGCACCTGCCCCTTCTGGACCCTCCTGCAAGTGGTGAGCTCACTGGAGGGCGGGCCCACATCGCTCCTTCGGGCTGCGCCCGGCTGGGTCCCGTGGGCAAAAACCCAGCCACCAGGCGCTCACCTGCGAGCCCCAACCCCAGGCCTGGCTCCAGGGTTGGGCCTCAGTAACGCCAATCCGGGCGATGTGCGCGTCCTTGATATGTTCTCTGTCATTAGGGATTTTTGAACCGATCTTAGTCTGACCTGTCACCTAGGACCTGTTTGCCTTGATAGACCCTACCAGGGGCATTAAGCCCCGGACAACATAGCTCCTTGGATCATTCAGGTGCTCAAACCCCTCCACCACGATAAGGTGCCGGTTCAAGGAGGAGCCTGAGATTGACAGGTGGATCGGTACGACGGCCTCAGTAATGCGGTCGTTGTATCGGTCTGTCGTGGTGAAGAGAGAGCTGAGTCGAAAGGCGAAGCTCTCGATTTACTGGTCAATCTACGTTCATACCCTCAGCTATGGTCATGAACTTTGGGTCATGACCAAAAGAATAAGATCCCGGATACAAGTGGCTGAAATGAGTTTCCTCCGCAGGATGGCAGGGCGCTCCCTTAGAGATAGGGTGAGGAGCTCTGTCACCTGGGAGGAGCTCGGAGTAGAGCCGCTGCTCCTCCACATCGAGAGGAGCCAGTTGAGGTGGCTCGGGCATCTGTTTCGGATGCCCCCGGGACGCCTCCCTCGAGAG
This sequence comes from Acanthopagrus latus, assembly GCF_904848185.1. Taxonomy (NCBI): domain Eukaryota; kingdom Metazoa; phylum Chordata; class Actinopteri; order Spariformes; family Sparidae; genus Acanthopagrus; species Acanthopagrus latus. Next base: position 1,499,599 of record NC_051052.1, on the reverse strand, counting down.
GTGGCATGTTCGATCGGGAGAAGACCCCGAGGAAGACCCAGGACGCGTTGGAGTAACTATGTCACCCAGCTGGCCTGGGAACGCCTTGGAATCCTCCTGGAAGGGCTGGAGGAAGTGCAGCTGCCCCCGCGACCCGGTCGGATAAGCGGATGAAAATGGATGGATGGATGGAAACAAGAAAAGTTTGAGACCAGAAAAGACTACAATGAGACTGAAATGAGAACTCTTTTGAGCAGTAAAATTTTCCTCAGGGGAAATTTCCCATGCAGTCTTTTTATACAGGCTGAATAAGATGATTGAAGAGCCACAGTTACTGGACTCTTTTCTTAAATTTGCCAGAGCATTTGATATTGGCATGTTGATCATTGTCAGTGTTGAGAGATTTTCTACAAATATGAAATATGTTTAGAATAACTTACCAACCCTACCATTAACACTGTGCTTTAAATGAACTGCTTGTCAGCTTGTCTGACAGCATCCGGAACCCCCTTTCAACAGTGGATTGGCAGGCGGGCTTGCCAGCGAACATGTAGATGTATCTTATCTTGTCAGGGTAGGACTGCCAATGATACAGGATTGAGACTATATTTTTCAAGTGAATGTGAATGGGGGGTCATCGCTCATTTAATTCAAAGATTCACTTTAATCACAGTGATTAGGCAACCTGTATTCCCACGGTCCTCTAAATAAATACATTAATTTTCACCACCAGACACTTGGATGACAATTGGAAATATAAACCTGAAAGTAAACGGACCTGAAATGTAAGTATAATTCTTCATTGAACAACCAATGCACAACGAAGGCAAGCACAGAAGTTCCAAGTTAAACCAAGAAGAGGGATTGTAAACTGCATTGGATTATAATTTCTAAAGAAATGACAGACTATAAAAAAACAAATTCAAGACCAAAACTGTAATGATTAACTGATGTCTAAGTGAACACCTGGACCTATTTCAGGCTCATTAATTCATGTAGCTCACATTATCACACACAAAGACCAATTAAACAGCCTACTGTTATTAGGGGGCCAAGCCCGAGGGGCCGCTGGTGCTTGGAACCCTATTGTAATTGTAAAGATTTTTAGTTTTAGTTTTCTCTCCTAAAAGTGGTGCTGCAGGCTAAACGGTGCAAGGGAGGGCAGTGCAATTTGGAGGGTTGGTCCAGACACCTGCATGTACCGCAGACACAAAACCTACATATATCCACCTGCAGGGGTTGCTATAACCTAGGCCAATGTGTTTTTGCCCATAACTCCCACACCGTATGTCGCACATTCAAAAACTGGAAAACCTACTTTTTTGAATTCCTCCTTGGGAATTTGTCCGATCTGTGTGAAACTTGGCATGTACACTCTTCAGCTGGACCTGATCAAAAGTTATCAAAAGAATTTTGCTCAGTCAAAAAATGTGCTAATTATTAAAACAAATTTCTGGAGCTAGCTATAAAAATGTAAACTGTTTGATATCTGGGTCAAACTAAATGCTCTTAACACCAAATTTAAACTTTTCGGTTGCCATAACACTGGGAAGTGATGAGCCAAATTTGACAAATTTTGCTCACTAGGGGGTGCTAAAAATATGGGAATTTTATATCTCTTGAACAACAACACTGATTTTTATGAAATTTGGTCGGTATGATGTAGGGCCAATCCTGAGGCCAGATCTTGAAGGTGGTCATGACTGGTCAGTGTGGCTGTGGCTTATTACAAGATAAACAACAAACATACATTTCAGCCAAACTATTATGCTGAGAGCTTTGACATTTATATGGTACAGACAGGATAGGACACAGTTCTTCCATACCAAAAATTGCACATCTACTCCATTGGTTGGTGCTATAATGGATGCAATCTTTTTTTTTGCCTGTAACTTCCACATTTTAAATAACACATTCACAAATCTTATATCCACATGTTCCCTGAATAGAGCTGGGTTTTCTGACATAGAAGACGCCCACTTCTGCTGCACATTTCGGTCGCTAAATTGGCACATATGCAAAACCTCCTTTTTCAAACTCCTCCTTGGGATTTTGTCAGATCTGCATGAAACTTGGCATGTGCACTCTTTAGCTGGACCTGATCTAAATAATTTTGCTCAGTCAAAAAATGCACAAATTATTAAAGAACAAATTTCTGGAGCTAGCTATAAAAATGTTGATATCTCAGTCAAACTAAATGCTGTTAACACCAAATTAGAGATCCTTAGTTGCCATGAGACTGGGAAGGGATGAGCAAAATTTAGTGAATTTTGGCCAGTAGTGGGTGCTAAATATACGGGAAGTTTACATCTCTTGAGTGGCTACACTTATCCATATGTTCCCTGAATAGTGCTGGGTTTTCTGACATAGGACACGCCCACTTCTGCTGCACATTTCGTTCGCTAAATCGCTACATATGCAAAACCTGCTTTTTCGAAGTCCTCCTACAATTTAAGCACAATCTGCCTGAAACTTTTGGCCTGTGTCCTCACTTTTGACCTGAGCCTGTCATCCTTTGGGGCCAATTTCCATGGGCTCTGCAGTGCGAGGGGTCTGAGTTGCGCGGGGGGGGCTTGGCCCCCGTTCATAACTGCTTGCAGTTCTATTGTTTATTTATCATTATGAAGAGTAAGTCTTGCAGGCTTTTTTATTTGTAAGAAATAAAGAGTAAAAGAAAGACATGAGGGCTGATGGGAGCACTGTATAATGGAACACTTCTCATGTACAACCTGAGGCCTGCTCCCTACAATTGACCCTGCACTACCTGTCACATCCTATATAGTCATATCAATTGTCCCTGCTATGGTCCCTGATGGGAAAGTAGCTGAGGGGGTGTATGTGTGTGTGGACTAAGCAGCACAGGCCACATCTGGCTGCCTGTTTCCCCTGGGTATTGTCCCATTGTCACACATGAGGCCAGTGACCAGAATATACTCCCCCACCCCCTTGTTTATTCTGCCTTGACTGTCAGGGCAGCCTCTTCCCAAACCCAATCACAAAGTGTGTTATTGAAGCACAGCCTTCCCTGCAGGAGCAATTGCATGGCCAGTCCTGTTTAATTTCATAGTCAGGGCTGTTGCTGCTGCTATAGTATGTGACTGGAAGTCAGCAGCCCTTGGGCTCCCTACTTGGAATGAAATGGCTTTCCAGGAACAGGGAGACAAAGGAGAAGAACAGTGCCTCTTAAAACCTTGACTTGTAAAAGTCAGTGTTAATGTAGATATGTGTGTACTTTTCATGATACTGGCTATAACAGCTTAAGAAAATTACAGTTATCTTACAGGTTTCACACATGGTTTGTACTGTAAACAGTAGATGGTTTCATCAGGATTACAATAACAGAAGCAAGCTTTGCAGAGAGGGCTTACTAACATGTCTGCTGGTGTATCTTGTTGTCACAGGGTGAGGTTGTTTTCAAGATTGTTTACTTTATTTTTGCAGTTAGTGTGAACCTTAACGAAGTGATCCTAACCTGAGATCGGTTGCTCACGTCTTCACCCATGTAGGTACGTGTAAAATCGCAGTGTTAGAAACTGTAGGTTTGTTACCCTTCATGTCAGTGGCTCGTGACAAGGACACCAGTGGTGCAACCACCTCCCACTGTTCTTCCCACTTTATAAAAAGAGGCTTGGATGTGGCCTTCCACCTCTTTGTCTCCAAATTTTTACCAGACTGAGTGTGTGTGTTGGTGCTCACCTGGGTTTGCTATGTGTCTTTAAGAATCCCTAACTGTAAATAGTATGTAATCTGTTTCATTTGGATTATGAAGTTTGAATGATGAGTAACATTTCATATAATTTGCTAAATGGTACCGTAATTGAAATATCTTCAGCTTAAATATAATGAATAAATTGGTCAAATCATCATTTCAAATATGAGTATTAGTATTAATATTAGTATATTATTATAATTATATAATTATTTACATTATTGTTAAAAATTCAAAACTGGATTTCTAATTTGTTTGGGCAAAATATTGTAATTTGTTTCTTTTCTTTAAGAACTATGGCAATCAACCAGGAATAATTCTGACACCAACATTCACAACATTCTGGGAAAATGAACAATTAATTTTTGATTGCAACCTGTCTATTAATACATTTTTTTTGAATGTACACAATTCTCTAAAAAGTTTAGATATGGTCTGGTGGAGATTATCTTATAAACTTTATTGCACAGTTACCCTTTTGGCCCTGTAACATTCAATCAAAAATATAATCAAAATTAAGGGTATGGGGTGAGCAGGGCTGTGGGAGAAAGAGGGACAACAAGGGATCAGTCAGGCACCCGCTCATGCCCAACAGCTCCTGTTCAATAAAAAAAAGACAGCAAACATCAGTAAAATCAAGTCATGGAAGGGAGGAGCAGGCATAGTACAAACCAACACACACTTGAAAGAGCCACCCCACCACCACACTAGAATAGGGCCAAGATGTCACCACTGGGTTTAACTGTGCTTCACACAGACACCATGACCAAAGGCCTAGATGGATGATGACATAAGAAAAATATAACCAATAAAACACTGGAAGTTGCAACAAAAAATGATAAATGAAAAATAATAAATGAAATGTCACTGTACAAACAACCCAACGGTCATGTCCTATTTAAATAAAAATCCTGAATGCTCCTTTAATCATGCTCAGAGTAGAGCGAGCAGACAGAGCAAAGCACAGCAGCTTAGACAGAACAGCAAAGACAGAACAGTGGAGATCGCCAGCAAGCAGATGGCTCAGAGTTGGAGATAAACCACCTGCCGCGGTGTACAGCTTGGCCTACAAGTGCACAAACACACTTGAATTATAAAAGAAATTGCACTTGAATTTCCTGGGAGGAGATATACCTCATACCGGAATGTTTCAAGCACAGCGGCCCCGTCAACGGGAGTAAGAGGGACTAGGGATGAAGCACAGCAGCTATCACCGCAATCAGAACAGACAAGACCAAGCTGCCAATGTGGAAACCAGGCGCCATATGGCAGGGAAGTAGATACACATCTGATGAGGAAGGTGCTCACCGACATATAGGTCTGCGCAGCACAGCCCCGCAAACAAGGTGATTGAATTCCTGCCTACAGCCCTGATTTGCACAAAAGTTCAAAATGAAAGGGTTTCATTTAACTCATAACATTTTTAAGAAAATTAGTGAAGATGAAAGAATGCTGTCAGAAACAAAAGCATGTCTGAATGGAGGTGGTGGTAAAGAGGTGGAGGCAGCTCAACCAGAGAGCACTCTCTGGGTGAGTTGCTCTTTTATGTGCTTGGTTCCTCCCTTCTTCAGGTGCAAGCCGTTTGTTGGACGATCCACCATGACTACTAAATAGGAACACAGGAAACTTGGAGATGTGGGCCGTCACACTGTAGCTGTGTCCCAGTTCAGAGGCAGTATCAACCATCCTTAAAGCAGGTCTCTTTGAAGGACCCTGCCTTTGTGGGCAGTGAAGGCAGGGTCCTTCAAAGAGGCCTGCAGGCTGCATCAACCATTGGGCGCGTTCAATTTGAACTCCTGCTGACTGACTACATCAGCGAGATCTGCTGGCGACTGCAGGGGCGGGGCAACAAAAGCTGCTATGAAGTCGGATAATCTCTCTTCCCGAAGATGTGACGAGACTTGGCTAAGCTTGTGGTGTTTGCCTTCCTCGTCTGGGAAGAGATGGAGGAAATTGAAATTCCATTAATGTTTGAGGAAAATCAAGACTTTTGACTGCGATCAGCTTTCTTACCTGATGCTATGGAAATTTTGCTGGCCTTTTTCTCATATTAATCTCCTTCGGAAATTATTCAGTCAGAGATGTTCAAAATAGTAGTCAACCAAAACATGTAGGATGAGGGAATAGAGCAGTGGAACTACTGCCGTGTTGCATGCAGACGACCGGGGATCAAGAGCCGTGTCAAGCCTGTCTTTTGCAGAGGATGTATTCATCTGATTAGTTTTATAAAAAAGACACTCCTCATAAACATATATATATATATATATATATATATATATATATATATATATATATATATATATATATACACATTGCTAAATGACGTCATCACCTAATTTAGTGTTGTTATTTATTTTAGAAAAAGAAAATTTTACATTTACATCAGCCAGTGGTGGCTTCGCGCACATGCGATTCGCAGTATGGACGCGGACAGCTGAATACCTCCTGCTCTGACTGCAGCTGGAAGGGACTGTTGTGCAAGGACGGGCCGCCTATGACTGCTTTGGGACGGGGGAGGGGCCCATGGCAGCACCAGCTGCTTGTTGTCAAGTGTAAGAATGTTATGCGCTTTCACATCAGAGTTCCCAAAAGTCTCTAATAACACCAGAAAAAAGTTGCTAGATTTCTAGCTAGTTGCATTTTTGAAAAAAGAGTTGTTAGAGGGTTCTGAAAACTTGCCAAATATGTGTCTGAATACAAAGTTCATCACAATTTGTTGGGTATGGAGCTACTTAGCTGCAGACCAGTCAGCTTGCCCATGCTGACTCCTGTTCACCACCGAAAGTACATGAGCATCAGAACTGGACCACGGAGCAATGGAAGAAGGTGGTGTCACAACTTCAGCCAGACTTTAGTTTTTCATCTGTCTGTTTCATGTTTTCTCCTCACTAACTCTCACGTCATTTCAGACCCTGCCTCTCCCCCCTGCTCTGCATTACCTGTTGGTTTGATCCACCTGATCTGCTCCACCCCTTACTCACCTGCTCCTCATCAGCTAATCAGCCCCCTCAGTATTTATACTGAGTCTGTTCCCTCAGTTCTTTGCCAGATTGTCTAGTGTGTTTCCCGAGCTCTCCAGCGTTCCGTATTTTCTGAATCTGATCCTGCCTGCTTGTGATTTGACCTGCCTTTGGACTTTGGACTCTCCCTCTTGCCTGCTCCCTCTGGATTTGTTTGCCTCGCTGACTGACTACCTGGTTTGACCCTTGCTTGTAATTAAAGATATTCTTTTGTAACTGAACTGTTTCTTTTGTGTCGTGCTATTAGGTTCCTGCCTGCCATTTTGTGAAGCCTGACAGGTGGCCTGGATGAATCACGTTTTCTTTTACATCATGTGGATGGCTGGGTGCGTGCGCGTCCCTTACCTGGGGAACACATGGCACCAGGATGAGCACCAGTATGGTGCTTTGGGCAGTGTTCTGCTGGGAAACCTTGGGTCCTGCCATCCATGTTGATATTACTTTGAAATGTACCACCTTCCTAGGCATTGTTGTAGACCATGTACACCCTTTCATGGAAACGGTATTGCCTGATGCAAAAATGGTTGGGGAGCTGTTAGGATTTACACATTTACATTATGCCCCTTCATGCCCCACCGACCACTTAGTATGTCCCCCTATGACCCCTGCCTACTAAATACTAGCACTGCCATTCACCAGTAGGGTCTCTCTGCTGCCCATGACTCCCCCTAACAAACACACTCCTCATAAACATACACGCACATCATTCATTGCCCAATAAATTATGACATCTGCCACACTGTGACACCTATAGATCGTCTTTTCCCATCTTTCCCTGTTATCTCACATTATTACGCATGAAGAGGCCTCCATGGCCAGCGATCTCACCTCCAAAACCCCTTGTGCATATCCGAGAGCAAAGGCGCCATAAACAAAGGCAGATATGGAGGACAGGCCAATGTGAGGCCAGGGACATTTTGTTTTCTTCAACACAATGACGTCTCCAGGAATCATGGTTCTTGTGCCAAGAAACTGGGACCAGTTTATGCACCACCGATGGGAGGGCTAAAGTCTAAACCACGGTTTCTCCCCACCTTATTTACTTCATAGTATTCATCCTATCTATATAATTGACCAATGACAATTCAACACATACATTGTAACAGCAATATATATAATGCATTACATGCTGAAATTTTGCATCTTTTTCTGGGCGATTGGTTGCAGCTAACAGCTTTGCTACTTAGGGCTCTGCTGCCTGCGATTTTTCGAACAGAGAAAGTCCTTGATCAAGCTTTTTGCTTTTGCTTAATGATAGAATTCTTCTTATTAAATAGTTAACAGTATGTCGTAGTCTGTCTTCTCTATTAGTCTGTCTACTTTCACCTCTCAAACAAATGAACACGCCTGACAGAGCACAACAAATTTGAGCCTCCAAATTCCCTAGATCTCAATCCATTTGAGCATCTGTGGGATGTGCCATCAGGGCATGCACAAGAATGATTGACACTTTTCAGACACTCCCCTTGGCTCTGATTGGTTGTCTTGATGTGGGAGCGGTGGATTCTTGCAAATTAAATAACAGCCACGGGGTGGAGCCACAAACAGTAGATGTTTACACATCTGACTTGGGTCTTATTGTACTGTCAGATCATAATGACAATTTTAGCAAATACAACCAAACAAATAGTTACAGACTACAGCTTTTAGCAGGTGGGATCTATAAAACTGTATTAGTAATGATTTACTAACCATTAAACAAGCTATTACATACAATTTAGATTCCTCACTGTAAAAACCCTCATTTGAAAGGGGTCATGATAAGAAATGATGTGAGGTGCACCAAAAAGTGTCATACCAATATGCATTAAAACACCACCAAAACACAAACAAAATAAAATGCTGCCTTCTATAAAGAAAAGGTAGCATATTCATAAAACTGAACTGACCTCAGCTGTGAGACAATTAGAGAACCTTCACTTCATTAAGATTCCAACTTGAACATCAGAAAGCAGAGCTAGTCTGAAAGCTTCAGTGGTGAGAGATGGGCTATTGAGCTAAACGTATGGCAGTCGTCCCTGTTGACTGCACCAGTTACACTTACGTATCTAGCTCACAGGATTCAGTGGCTATTTGCACTACTCACAGGTGTTTAACATTCAAAGCTTATCCTCCTTGGTTCCATTGTTGCTTGCACTGCTCTGATCAGTGTGAAATTATGTGAATTCAAGAGGTGGACAAACACATACATGCCAAGCAAGAGTCTTACTTCAGTTTTGCTTCAGCATCTGTGTGATTGGCTATTATACAAGTAGTTCCAACCCAGCAATCTGATTGCTCAACAAGAAATTTAGAACGTGCTCAAATCAGCATGACAGCCCACCTCACTCATTATGGCAACATTGTAACTTTCAGAGCTGGAGTAGGAAACGGTGGAAAAATAGGGTATAAAATGAATCGGTTTATTGTTCAATTTGATTTATTTAGCTGTCTCAGTTTGGATGAATGGTTGGAGGAGGATGAGAACCAACAAAAAAGGAAAGATTTGTGCCTATGCCACATGAAGAGCTCAATCAATTGTCCAGGAATGAACAAACCACGTCCCAACCAATGTCTTGGGCTGTCAGATGTTTTCGGGAGTATCTGAAAAGCACCAAACAGGATGTAGATTTTGAAACTATAATAAAAGAAGAGCTAAACCGGATTTTTGGTGAATTTTACGGGTCAGCAAGAAACAGCCAAGGTCAGCACTACTCCATCAGCAGCTATGTCGGATTGAGGGCTGGCATCAACCATTATATCAACGACCCTCCTCTCAGTCACGCATGGTGTGTAATGCAAGACACTGAGTTCACAACGTCAAACAACGTGTTTAGTGGACTCATAAAGTCTCTCAGGAGAGCGGGCCATGACAAAACTGAAGACCGAGGAGGGCCTGGTAGTTTTAAGAAGTCGGAGGCAATGAATCCAAACACACCACGGGGCCTGGTAAACAAGGTGTTATTCGACATCCAGGGTCTGAGTCTCAAATGACATTAAAGCACACCCTCTTGGGTAATGTTGCTTAATTGAACACCTGTAACAGAGCCAGTGAACATAAAGCTTCAGAAAGTTCACTGTATTCACCTTGGTGGCCACTACTGTGAGCTGTGCTACAGCCAAGCAGTAATGAAGCGTGGTTTCTTTTGCACCAGGACCTGCTCTGTTGTTGGTTGGTTGGCATGTTGGTTGGTTGTACAGTTTTATTGGGGAAAGATGTACAAAATAGAAATTCCATGGATCAAAAATTTATAAGAGAAAGAGTTCTAATTGAAGTGTTCTGCCCTTTTACGGACATCGCTTTAAAATGCTGCTTTTTTCTTTTTTGCTGCAATACGCAATTGGCCACTGGGCAAAATTGGAAGCAAGACTGACCAGCACCTTATTATGTATTTCTGTAATAGCCTGGTAGACTTTTGAAGTGTTACATTTGGAATCATCCTGCTTGAGAAATTATTATAATGAAACCAGTATGTAAGTTTTCTGTGCTTGCCTCCATGAATTACACACACATCATAAAAATATCAGTTGGATCTGTGAGTGGTATTGAAAGTAATGGAGGTGTGTAGCACCACATTATGTTATAACACCCCATCATGTAATAATGTAATACATTTTTAATCAATTATGTAATAACACCACATTTTGTAATCTGCCACATTTTGTAATAAAAATCTTGAAAGCAATGTGTAATACACTTTCACTAGCAATAATGACTTTTAACTTGTGGAAATAAATAAATGGTGATGAAGGAAAAAATGTTTTACCTTCCTCCCAGTCTCATTCTTTGTTTTTGTCTCAGCATGGCTTTAGAGCAGAGAGGGAATTAGAATGTTTGCAATTGGCTTGATTCACCACTTCAGCCAACGGCTAACCCAATGGTGTTCAGACTTGTGTTAGTGGCATTCATTGTTTTTCCTTCTATTTTGTATTTCACAGTCTTTTCCTCATTTCCATATCAGGCTCTCAGCACCCAGTTGTGAAAATATTCCCATAAACCTGCTTTATTATTAGGAGGTTTCCTCTCAGGCATTAGTTTGTCAAGCTAATTAAGCTGTCTCCCAAGTGACCTATTTGAAGTTGAGCTTTTAACATCCATGTTTTTGTTGTATCAAATGCAGGCTATTTGTCAGCAGTGTACAAACATTAAAACTCAAATCCATGAAGACAAAATGTATATCTTGGGTGGGAATTAATTTTATTGGCATTATATTGAAATCTGAAAACTAAATCTAAAAAAAGAGGCAATGACACTGTTTAACTAAAGAACTGACTCAATCCAATGTGCAAGAAGTCAGAGCTCCGTACAATGGATGATGACTTCACAACTCAATTTACCTCTGATCTTGCAATGCCCTTTAGTGTCTGTTTGGTGACAAATGAACCTGATTAATCAGTTTCATAGTATGGAGTCTGAGCTAGCAGTAGGAGCTTGTGGCAAAGGACAAACTGTTCAGTTTGATGACTTATATGTGAACCTTATTGCCAGGCATAGATTAAGAATGCAGAGGTCCCTGGACACAATATCAACTACAGTGTGTAGCTTTGGGTTTGGTTGTGGCTCAGGGATAGAGCCAGTGTCCTGTTATCAGAAGATTGCTGGTTCGATGCCATTTGTCTGCATGTTGAAGGGTCCTTGGGAAAGATACCGAACCCCAAACTGCTCCTGATGTGCTGGTCGGCACCGCCGTCAGGCTATGAATTACTGTAAGTTGCTTTGGACAGAAGTATCTGCTTTTTATTTAACCACAAACAGCATTGCAAAATGCACTGGAGTGTTTTGCAGAGACAGTACTTGGTGAGCTGGGATTAAATAAATTTAATGTAAGTAATTATTGTGTGTGTGCAGCTGTTAGTGTTAGCACTGATATTTTTGTTTCCACTGCAAAGGGCTGTTGCTTGAGTGAACGCAGTAAGTTAAGCTGATGATTAGCATCTTTAACAACAGTAGGAGTGTGTTGTGTGTCTGGTTTGTGTTCTTGCCACCTTGATGAAATGCCAAGAATTATCTTTTGTTACAGGTGTATTTAATGGTGTTCAGTTCATTTGATATTTGATGTTTATGCTTTATTTGAAGCCTAGTTATATGCAGAAGTTTTACGTTGTTTCAGAACTACACATACCACATCTATATGGCAAATACTAATTTTTAATGACTTCCATTTTTTGGGTTGGGGTGTCATCAGATAATCCATAATTCAATAGAGAATCCAAAGCTGATTTAAAAAACTGATTTGTTATGTCATTATTTATCTCTGAACATGACTTTATGCTCAGATCACATATAGGGAATTCAAATTTGATTTTGATATTTACTTTGTCCGATTTGTGTGCACCAGAAGTTATTTACTGTGGCTTTACGGTTTAGGAGCTGTAGCTGTTGCAGCTGCGGTGTGTCTGAGCTCATTGAGCAGCTCAGCTCTGGAGGATGTGCTGATGAGATAAACATATGCCATTAACCCCAGACAACCATTGAACATGCAGTTTGGAAATAACATGCTGGATACGTAGTTCCAGCCAGCTGGTTGAGGTGGGTTGCCCTGCCACTGCTTCACCTTCTGGGCTGTCTGCTATACTTCACAAGCCCATAGACACATGCTTAGTTGTTGCAGGGAAGAGCTGCTCTGGGTGATGAGTGACCCAGAGAGGAGCAGAACACCTGGAGAAGAGACTAAAATATGTGTTTACCTGCAAAGCTACAGCTCATAAACTTCCATAAACAGCAGTTTATGAGCCAGACCTACCTTGTTAATAAGGCCATGATAAATAAATTGCAGGTTACACAAATCGGACAAATTAAATGTAACAATCTAATTTGTTTGTTCATTTCCACATTTTTGATCTAATCATAAAATCAAAAGTACTAAACAAAGTGCTATTTGTTCTGTATCACATTCATCAACAAAACAAAAATCATTTTTCATTTACTGATTCTGGATGATCGATTGAATTACAGATTATCTGTTAATACCAAGATCTTTTAGAGTCATGCATCTTCATTCAATCCAAAAAGAAACAGTAATAAAGTTTTTCGGTTTGAAAGTACATACAAGTTTTTAAAGGTTTTTTTACAGACTTTTACAGATTATCCAATGATACAAAGACCCCAAGACTCATCCTTTACCCATGTTTCATGGAAATTAATTCAGTAGTAAAAATCCTGCTGACAAATCAACCATCCAACAAATGGACAAGGGTGAGAACAAAACCACCTTGGCTTATGTAAAACTAACTTTGCAATCTCCTCCATCTCTGTCACCTGCTGACAGACATAAATAGCATTTACAGCAAGTATTTTTTCACCATACTTAGATCTTAAATCTACTAGCTACAGTAAATACAGCATTATTAATTTGCAGAAAACCCATAAATCTCAGGAAAACACTGATATTCTCTGTCTTTCATTTAAAGCATTGTAGGAAGTGTTTTTCTTCTCCTTGCCAGTTTTATCAGACATTAGAGATAAAGAAAACACTTTGAAGGATGATGAAGTTCTCTTTTAGGAAGATGTCAGAAAGCTCAGGGCTCTCTGTGGACCATAGGGGTGACTTGAATGGCAGCCATTAAAGAAAACCACAGAGTGGAGCAGAGTATATGGGATCTAACAGTAGTTTTAGAGGCTGGAAGGCAGGTTGGTGTAATTGGTTAGACAGAACGTCTATCAGCCAGGGATCTCTGTTTTGGCAAGCAACTTGCATACTGAATTGCCCCGACGAAGCAAACTGAGTTCTGACCAGCTCCAGGGATTTGTTCTGAAGCAATCTTGAACCTCTGACCCCCCCTTTAGAGGTGTGTTACAGTCCCAGTGTTATGGGCGTGTTTTGTGTTTTCCAGTTCCAACTCAAGTGCCACCCTCCTTCTTGCCAGTGTGTGGAGCAGTGCCAGCCCTGAGTAATTTGGTGCCCTAGGCAAGATTTCAGCTGACGCCCTCTTGAACTGCAGTCAATTTCACAATCAATTTTCATACACTCTCACAGAAACTGCATGTAGGTATTCAAGATTGTATTTCTTTTAAGTCAAAAACATCTCACCAAATAAAAATTGAAGAAAGAAACTAGTGATAAAAATCCGATATAAATAAGGCATTGTGAAAACATATTATCTCTCGGCCTCAGAGTGCCATCTCTCACTTATCTGTTGTCAGCCACTTTGCAAAACGACCTCCAGCTCCTTCCATGTTTCCGTTGTGGGTATTGTGCTCCTGGCTATCCTCATGAACCTTCAGCAAGTGACTTGCATTTTTCCAGTCCTCTAGTCCTTCCTTATTAAGTCTGTATTCTTTTGGAGAAACATTTAGCGGCCGAAGCAGTGCAAGCTATCATTTCTGTTTGAGTACATCAACCAGCTTCTTTTGATTTTTTTCTCATTGACTAAGACTCTGTTACAAAAGTCATGTCGACACGCTCCCATCTTTGTTGTGTAACTGCTTTTTATTTCAAATGGTCCTCTGTGAACTAACTCTCATCTTATGTAGTCAGTTAGAAGAGATGTCCAGTCAGCAGGTCTATTGGTGCAGCCTTTAGTCCTGATGCTGTGTCAGTCTGCTGTGCTGAGGTAGAGGGACAGGAGCACCTGATGCTGTGTCAGTCTGCTGTGCTGAGGTAGAGGGACAGGAGCACCTGATGCTGTGTCAGTCTGCTGTGCTGAGGTAGAGGGACAGGAGCACCTGATGCTGTGTCAGTCTGCTGTGCTGAGGTAGAGGGACAGGAGCACCTGATGCTGTGTCAGTCTGCTGTGCTGAGGTAGAGGGACAGGAGCACCTGATGCTGTGTCAGTCTGCTGTGCTGAGGTAGAGGGACAGGAGCACCTGATGCTGTGTCAGTCTGCTGTGCTGAGGTAGAGGGACAGGAGCACCTGATGCTGTGTCAGTCTGCTGTGCTGAGGTAGAGGGACAGCAGCACCTGATGCTGTGTCAGTCTGCTGTGCTGAGGTAGAGGGACAGGAGCACCTGATGCTGTGTCAGTCTGCTGTGCTGAGGTAGAGGGACAGGAGCACCTGATGCTGTGTCACTGGGGTGGTGGTGAAATAAGTTAAAGTGCATCTGAATAGAGAATATAAGTATATGTGACCATTGCATGTTACATTTTGATAAAATGTTATGTAAACTTTAACAAACATTATCTGTGACACAATAACCAAAGACTTACAACTACCCTATTACTTATAAAGGGGATAGACAGCAAATAGCATTTTACCTGACATACAAGCAGGCAAAACACAGCCAACTAGTAAAACAACACCTGAACAGGCCTAATGTTATCTTTCCAAATGTCCCTGATGAATTTAACATGGAGTTACATCAACACTCGTCGACTCAGCTATTTACTGATTATTAATGCTGCTATCGTATGATATAAGCTAGCAAGCTAAAGGCAGGAACACACCGGCCCAACCATTGGACGTCTGAAGCATTTGGAGAGTCTCAGACGAGGTCAGGAACAAATATGTTTGGTGTGTTCAGCTGTGTCGGAAGCTTTCGGAGCCACGCAGACGTTGTCGGCTCTGACTGAACATGCGAATCCTCTACCAACTGAAAGAGGTAGCGCCCACCCTGAGTCTGGTTTTGGGTTCTTCCTATTAGTCTCGTCCCACCCCTTGTCATGACATAACTTACGCTGTGATTTGACACTATAATGAATAAAGATTGATTGGTTGATTGCTATAGCTGTCAATTTTAGTTAGGAATATGACTCTTCTTTGTAGTATGTGTGAGAGAAGACGCTGCCAGATTTGTGGACTTCTACTTGGTGTCCGCTGATAATGTAATGGGCTGGTCTGGACAGAAAATGCCAGGGCTGAATTTTTGTCCCAGTCCACCCCTGGATGTTTGCATTTAACAGGTTTCTCGACCATACTCCCATCTCCCATCAGTCCTCTGAAGCACCCCATAGGGCCCCATCTCTTAAACATAGACAGCTTTAAATGAGCAACATTCCACTATAGAATATGAAAATGTCCATAAACACACAGCATATTTATTGGAATGATTTGAAGTAAAAAGAGTAGAATACTGTTGCCATGGACACCTTAGTTCAATAAAGTCAGCATTCAGAACACAGGAGTAGGCAGACAGAACTTTTCTGCTGACTCATGCTAAAGGCGCTCCAGAGGCTGTATTCAAATATCATTACAGAAATCACAGTTGTGCAGAGGCTTAGCATGAGTCCCTCAGGGCCTTGACAGCCAAACAGATGCACTTTAATTTTTACTGCATGTCCCTGAAGTTTTGGCTGCATGACAAACAGAAGAGAAATAAGCACAGGCCTTATGTTTACATTCAGACTTTTAGCTGACTCTCACCGTGTGCACTGCAATGCACAACAACAAAGCTCTGCTGAAACTGCTGTGCCAAAATGAAAAACTAGGGTCAGAGTCAAACATCAAGTTCCTGGTTTCTTATCCTGTCTCTGAGGATGAGCTCTGCCACCTTACAGATGAATCTTATGTCAGCGGCTTCTGTTCGCAGTCTCATCTTGTTCATCACTACAAAAAGTTTATGAACATACACTGAAAAAAAATCTCTTGTTGAATTTACTTAATTTCATTCGTCAAGGGGTTGCACGTAATAATTGTATCTAAAGCTAGATATGTTTTTTATGTTGAGTGCACTAATAATTTTGAAGGAAATTCGATTACCGAGTGCAGTAGAGTTTCGCAGCTCAAGGATGAAATTACTCCATGGAAATGCAGTCAAAGCTCATATGTGTCTTGCCTACCAGTTTATAACAGTTATTATGGAGAGCTCACAGGGAAAAGAATGGAATTTAGCATTTCTAATTGCACTCGGTAATCGGCAATGTTGCAGGAGAGTGTTGAGTTGTGTTCTCTATTCAGTAGAACTCTTGTTAAGCTAGCAGCTGTTTGATGCCTTGAACTATGTGCTGGGACCCTATTTGAACTGTTGCTGAAGCTTGGTGCTGTTCTGAGCAATATTTGTGGCTATCTATGTATTTGTTTTCAACATATACAATGCTTCTCTTAAGACCAGAACCTGTAAAATGCAAAGCACATGAACAAAAATACTTATTTTAACTTTTAACCCCGACCTATTAGAAGCCTCCACTAAAGAGATGAAACAGGGAGCAGAAACCTGCTTCTTCATAACTATTAAGATGGAATGAACAATATTAATTGACACTTTTGTGCAGTGTCCTGATCAGAGACTAGGCAGCAGACTAGTTCTCTCCCTGTTACATGCAAAGTCGTGGTTACCCTTTCTAGAGCTACTTCGCTGCTTTTTAGCAAAATATACCTATACTTTTGATTGAAAAAGTACCAGTAGAAAAGTTTCTTGTGAACAAATATAATAAAACAAGTGGCTTTGTTCAGTGTCAGAAGATACATTTCTAGTGATATCCTATCACTCTGTTGGGTGTTGGCCTGGGACAGACAAGAGTAGCGATCCCTCATACTGCCATAACACACATAACTAGCAGTAATTTAGTTTGTTGGGTGTAATGTCCTCAGCACTGGCTGTGTGAATACTTCTGTTCTGTACACAAGCATTTTCTCATCCTCATGGAACAGTTAATGAAGTTGCATTTGAGATCGCATTAAACATTCCCTTCACAATTTACAGAAAAACCAAAGCACCGCATAAAACCATTGGTGTGTGGCTGATGAATTCCTACAATCCAACACCAATTTTGTTCTTCGGGCCGAGGACTTTGGCTTTTCTCCAACCATTCGCATGAGCACTTTTTGAATGAATTCATGATAGTGTCTCAGTTCCTTGGGGTAGCAGAGGTTCAATGCATAGACCACTCCAAGCATCACTGCACAAGTGTGGGCTGCAGATCCAGTGTTGTCCAGGATTTCTCCATTCTCCGTGCTGATGACATAAATGCCCATGGTGCACCTTTGCATGTCTGGCTCAATGTCATTTCCTTCACTGTCTTGCATATTTTAGTAAATTGGAGAAAAGAGAAAACATGAGTGCTTTTCCATAAATAACCACTATTTTTAAGTAATACATTGTACACCTAGCTCAACAGATATTTTCAGATTTCAATCAGGGCAACAGTCCACACAAGCCACATTTGTGCATCCAGTGTTTTATGGGCATTGTGTGATCCAAGGTATGCTTTTGAGCTTCGACTCTATGCTGGGGTCTATCATATAAGCAATAGGAACAAAATATTTACTTTGTGGATTAGCATACCCTCACTACTAGTCGTTGAATTACGTCATACTTTGACTGAAGACAAATAACCCAGAGCTCTATACAGTCATGAAAAAAAATACGTATGTCTGATGTAAATTGTTGTCTTTTTGATGTATTTGGACACGTCCATTTTTGATCCTCTTTGAGATGAGGATGGCATTATTAATTAACAGCTGCTTCAATTGCCCTTATAACTTATCCTTGTTTTATACCACCATTTTCATTTTGAAAATACCAACAAACTGTCATTTTTTTAGATCTAGATTAGTTTGTCCCTTTGCAAAAAGTAGTATACTTGAAGTTCATTTCATTAAGTATGCTTGAGTATAAGTATGGCAAGTATACTATGGACCATGTACTTGTAGTGTATTAGAAAGTATACAAATTTTTCTCACAAGTATGTTTATCAAGTTTTGACAGATGTGTAAAATACATGTACATAGCTTGGCAAGTAACAAACAACTGAACTCATACACATCCATACAATTTTCTCCCTCCCACACGCCCACCCCATCTTCACGTCAGGATTCAGTATTGCATGGAGCTTCATTCCTGGAGCAATTAGTGACTGAGATAAGAGGAGAGGTCATGCACACAAAGGAGAGTGCTGGACAGGCCCTCAGTTCTGATGATAGTGCTGGAAATATTTTAGGAAAGGTCCCCACACATGTTGGAACTTTTTGTTAGAGCCACTAACTAAATAGCAGATCTTTTCGAGGCTGAGACAGGACATAATGTCCCTCAGCCACTGAGCGTGGGTGGGCGGGGCAGCATCTCTCCACCTTAGTAGCAATGCCCGCCTGGCCATAAGAGATGAGAAGGACTGGAGTCAGGCGCGCAGCCATCTCCCCAGTAGTACCAAAAAGGGCAACCAGAGGGCAGGGCTCCAATTCAAAGTAAAGAATTTGGGATAGGGTTTGAAAAATGTCCCTCCAGTATGATTCCAGGCTAGGGCATGTCCAAAACATAGGGATAAGTGAGGCCTCATCTCTTTTACACTTATCACAACAGGGGTCTACATCTGGATACATGTGAGACAATTTGACTTTAGACACATGGGCCATATGCATGACTTTAAACTGTAACAGTGACGAGCGCAGATAGATGTTGAGTTGATCAACTCGAAAATGGAGTCCCACACTCTGTCCGACAGGGAAAGGTTCAAATGCTGCTCCCAAGCAGCTTTAATTTTGTCAAGAGGGGTATGGTTTATGCCTGCCACCCTGTCATAGATGGGAGAAATTAAACCCTTGTATGATGGGTGAAGGCTAAGGAACATATCAATTGCGCATGCATCTGGTGACTCAGGAAAGTTTGGTAACTGAGAATGGAGAAAGTGTCTTGTTTGCAAGTACCTGAAAAAATGGGTGTTTGGTAGGTTAAACTTTAACTAAGTTGTTCAAAGGATGCAAGGCTGTTATCACTAAAAAGATCCTTGAAGTGCTTGATACCTTTTTTGTGCCATTCTTGGAATGCAGAGTCAAGTAAAGATGGTGGGAAGAGATGGTTTGAGAGTATAGGGCTTGAAAGACAAAAAACACTCAAACCAAATTGTTTTCTGAACTGAGCCTACACTCTCGATGTGTGCCTGGTAACCGGGTTATCAAGTGATTTAAGTGGGGGAAGTGGGAGTGAAGAGCCAAGCAGTGCTGCAATGGAGAGGTCCCGGCCGGAACCCAACTCCATCGCAACCCATGATGGGCAGTCGGCTTGATTTTAAAATGCAACCAGAGCATAATGCAGTGTATATTAGCCGCCCAGTAGTAAACGTGAAAATTAGGCAATGCCATGCCTCCAACATTTTTAGATCTTTGAAGGTGAACTTTTCATAGCCAAGGTCACTTGCCCTTCCATATGTAGGAAGATATGACAGATTCAAGTGAGTCAAAAAAGGATTTGGGGATGAAGATTGGTATGGCCTGAAAAAGATATAAAAATTTAGGGAGGATGTTCATTTGATTGAATTAATTCGGCCCATCTGGGATGTTGACAGAGGTGACCATTGTGTTAGGCACTGTTTTGCATGCGTTAAAAGACCAAGTTTTCTTTAAGAAGACACTTATGTCTTCTTGTGACTGAAATGCCAAGGTAGGTGAATTTATCTTTGACAGTCTTAAAAGGGAGGTCAGTACACTCTATTCAATTTGTATCCTGAAAACTGGCCAAATTGGGAAAGCAATGACAGCATAGGTGGTAGAAATGTTTCTGGGCTGGATATAAAAACCAAAAGGTCGTCGGCATACAAGGACACCTTGTGTTCGAGTCCACTACTCCATATCCCAGAAATACCGTTACAACGACGCAGCACAATTGCAAAGGGCTCGATAGCTAGGTCAGAAAGAAGTGGGCTTAAAGGACACCCTTGATGAGTTCCCCGCTGAAGGTGGAAAGGTTGTGACTGCTGAGAATTGGTAAAGACTGATGCAGTGGGGCATAAATATAAAAGTTTTATACATTAAATGAAATTTGGACCAAAATTTAAATTTTCTAAAATGGTAAACAGGTACAGCCACTCCAAGTGGTCAAACGCTTTTCCCGTATCTAGTGAGAGAACACATTCAGGAATAGCATCAGATGGGCAGTATAATGTCAAATAGACGACATGTATTAAAATAGGAATGCGGTTCTTAATGAAGCCGGTTTGATCTTCAGAGATGATTAATGGTAAAGCACTCTCCAATCTTCGAGCCAGAACCTTAGTCAGGATTTTCGCGTCGACATTGAAGATAGCGCCATATATCAGAGACACCGTAATTCGATAGAAAAAACTGAATAATTGAGGCAGATTTGTATCAGTTAAAATCCCCACCAAGTATGAGAGAGTATGAGCTCAGATCAGGCAGGGATGAGAAAAAGTGCTCGAAAAACCTGATATCATCTGCATTCGTGGCGTATACATTAGCAAGCACAACCATTGTATTATATAATTCCCCTGACAGAATGATATAACGTCCGTTTGTATCTGACACAACACCATATTGTTCGAAGGGAATGTTTTGGTTGATGAGAATCGGAACCCCTCTGGCTTTAGCCTGGAAGGTAGAGTGAAAGTGCTGCCCTGTCCACCGTGCCATAAGACTTGTATTATCAGAACCACGAATACGTGTTTCTTGTGAAAAGGCAGTTGCTGTTTTGAATTGTTTGATATGCGAGAACACTTTCCTTCTTTTAATCGGGTGATTTAGGCCCTCAACATTCCAGCTTAAGAAGCTTAAGGTACTATCCATATTCCTTAGTTAAGAATGTAGGAAGATGCAGCAGCCATGATGCAAATAGTCGATAAGAGAATTACCTTATATGACCAGGATTTACATAGGCTCCTAAGAAAGTACCAGCATTGAAGAATTCCATCCTCCCACCACCCCACCCACACAACAAGACAGCTACCAAAGACCATAGCAGCAAGCTCTTCACAACACCCATAATGCCAAAATAAATAACTTCTGGAACACATCTTCAGCTCCATTAATATTGTTAATTGAAAAACAAAACACTCCTACATCAGCGTTTAACTGTTAAGAACACAACCATATAAAGTTTGTATCAACTGTCGCATTAAAAAGAGGTAGGCTCTGCCAAAAGGTAAATAATTAAGGCAGAGACAGGTAGCAACTCACAGGATTGCTGCCTGAGTAAGCAGCCCCGATAACCGTGACAGTGAGGGCCAGTCCACGCCACCCGGCAGGTATGGGGTGGGCGACAAATCAGTATGGTCAAAGTATGGTCAAAAAAAACAACAACAACAAAAAATACCTGGTCAGCCACACAGTCATTAAGCAGGAGGCCGTCAATGTATGTAGGCGCTTCATCAGCCAAGCATAGCCACTTCTTTTCCCCGCCAGAGAGTGTGATGCGGAGCCGTGCAGGGTACAGCAGGGATGGCCTGAGTCTGCGGTTGTATAGCTCAGTCATTACTTCCCTGTGCTCAGAGCGCTGGCTCAAGACCTCGGGGCAGTAATCCTCCACGATACGAATTTGTTGGCCGCAGTAGTCCAGCTTCCCTCTCCACCTAGCCTCCCGAATCAAAAGATCTTTTATCTTATAGCGGTGTAGACAGATGATGATCGGGCTCAGTCTCTGTCCCGGTGCTGGTTTCACTGCCAGGGAGTGATGGGCTCGGTCAATCTCCAGTGGGGAGGCGAACGTGCTCTCTCCAAAAACCTCGCACAGCAGAGTAGAGAAGACGTCTGTAGGGCGCCCGCCTTCAACCGCCGAACCGATTGAACCTTCCAAGTCTGTGACTTGAGATGTTAGCTTAGAGTTGTTTTCACTGAGGCTGGAGCAGAGATTTTCAAGTTCACTGACTCGTTGGCTCAGGTCGTCCGAAGCAAGCTCTACAGAAGCCAGGCGTTGGCTGTGGTCCTCCACTGTGGACTGGACTTCAAATTTGGTTTCCAGTAGGCTAAATGAGGTTCTGAAGTCAGCCGCCAGCGCCTCACGGTGCTGGTCAAGGAGAGCGGAGATAGCTTCCATTGTTATGCTAGCCATCGAGTCATCTTTTCGCCTGGATTTACCACTCTTTGATGCCATTTTTCGATAAAAAATAGTTCAGGGATACGGTGGATGCACTGGGTATCACTTTGGTTGTGGAGTTAAACGGTAAAGGAGAGAAGGAACTGAAAAGTTAGCTGGAGCGCAAATTTGTGTGTCTACTCCATGCGGTTGCCATCCGGAAGACTGAAAGTATACAAATTTAATATGTCTTCGGACTAAATTGGAACATTTTAAGTTTATAAAAGTATACTTTAAGTATACTGTATACAAGTACAAGTACTTTCAAGTATACAACAAGAATAATCATCTATGTACTACTAGTGTACTAAATATATACTTCTAGTCCACATTTTAGTTCATTAAAGTATATTTTATGAGGTCATTTTAAGTTAAAAAAAAAAGTACACTTTAAAGTATACAACAAGTGTAGTCATCTATGTACTACTAGTGAAATGGAGAAACTTATAATTAAAGGACTGTACGTGACTGGGGTTCGAGTCAGGTTGAAGCGCTACAGCCAGTCGGTCAGAACTGGGAATGATGTCTATGACTAATCCAAACTTGAAGGAGACAGGCACCATCAATTCCAATGAACTGTCTTTACTTCAATTCTTAGTTGTGTGGTTCTGCAATAACATATAGAAAATAATAATGAATAATAATGAAATGAATATTGTCTTATCTACAATCTTATCTGACTAGACTGTGCAGACATGCATTAGACTGTTCAGAAGTCAAGCATAATGCTAACAGAACCGAAGTACACGTAGACTTGTATAAACCAATCACGTGTGAGCCTCGTGGCTTAGAGTACACGCAGGCATCGCACACACACTCATTACCCAATTTCAGTGTGACATGAGCATATTTCTTAACTTACACATTACACAGACATGTCTGGAATTATATACAAACTCAATTGTCTCTTAAATGAAAACAGGCTTAAATAACTCTACTGAGACACAGACATGAGGTTCGTGGGAACAGAGAAGCAATACATGCACACGAAATGAATATCAGGTTGACTAATCACGCGTACACAGACTAAACACAACGTGACAGATTAAACATGAGTTTGGCACTTACTTCAATTCCAACACGCACACAAAGAACTTGAAATGTCACGTATGACTCCGAAATCCAGAGTAACATGCGGGAGAAAGGCTCCCGTTCTCCTTAACCTGCTCCACTACTTTCGGTTTGTGGCAACTGTAACCCCCCGCTGGCTGCGCGAACGTGCTGGAACTAATCACGTGACGTTGCACAGCTGTCAATTAAATAAATAATTGTAACATTACAGCGGACCTTTTGAACAACTAGTGTACTAAGTATATACTTCTAGTCAATATTTTAGTTTATTAGAGTATACTTCATAAGGTCATTTTAAGTTTACAAAAGTACATTTTCAAGTATACAACAAGTACACTCATCTATATACTGCTAGTATACTAGGTATATACCTCTAGTCCACATTTTAGTTTATTATACTTTGAGTATACTTTTATGAACTCAGAATTTTTTGTTAGTTTACTTGTTGTTATACTGTAAGTATACTTGTAAGATTGCTTAGCGTATTAATTGTAGTATACTATCTATATATTTGAAATATACTTCTTACAGTCTGTAGGCTGGCTACACTGTGTTGATGCTACGACCTGCACCTTCTTGTGCACTTCTGTTTGACAGTGTGCCGACAGTGCATGGCTGCCCTCGTTTGCATAGTTAATAGCCGTTTTTCTACTGGGCAGCAAGCCTCCAATTTGGCCGTCCTTTACTACTTTACCTTTACTTCTACTTTTTAATTCAAAAAGCAAATGCCATAGAATCACTGGAAGCCAGGTCAGCTGGCTAATACATGGATGAATCAAATCTCCCCAAATCTCTTGTCTGTGTGATTTGTGAGTCTCTTTGCGTTCATTATTCAGATGTCAATGCTTCAGTATTGGAGTGTTCATGTTAAATTATGTTGGTTCAAGGCTGCACAGTATACTAATCTAATTCTCACTTAAATGGTCATTTCTCTGTTATTTAGGAGGAAATTCTCAGGATTTATAATTGTCTGTTTCGATTTAGATGAAGCTAGCTTTGATTGTTGTCAGCCTACCACCTTCTCACATTGACAATAAAACAAATTAATGTTCTGGATTTCTGGATCTTGTGCAGTTAACTGTGTCTGACCGCACACCCACAGTGTTTGTCTGACTTCAGGAATCAGTATAGGCGCACCACCACAATCTTTAAAAGCCAGTGTTTTACAATTTGATTTACTTGAATTAAACAGAAAATACCTCTCATGGCATCTAGTATCTCTTTCACATGGCCTTCTTTCAGGCTCTTGATTTCTCTCTGAATCTCTTTCAATTTCTGTGGTGCCACGCTGCAGTTTCTGGGCATCTGCTCCTCATCTGATGACTCCTCATTTGAGTTAGTTAACTACACCAAAACCCATGAAATCAAAGAATCAGCCTTCTCTGTGGCAGCAAAATTCACACCATAATTATTACATAAACTCAAAGTATCACAAATAAAACACAGTCAAATATTTTACCCCTGAAGATGCTTTATTTGCCAGCTTCTTTTTCTTTTCCTCTGTGAAATTTATAATTCAGTTTTGTATTTTTATAACAGGCATATGTAATAACGTTTATGTTAATGATGATGATTTAGTACTAGTTACAGTTTTGACTGCACCACTGATGGATCATACCTAGATTCAGAAATGTGTAAATAATCAAAACAAAACTCATTTAACTATGGACTTGACCAGTTGTCATATGAGAGAAACTACAACAGGCTAAGCATGAAGGTCAATTGAAATGGGGTTTAAGAGTGCTAAATTACATTTACATTTATGCTAAATTACTTACTTTTGAAAAAAGCAGACAGTCAAACGTCGGTCTGGAAGCCAAGCAGGAACGGTGCAACACTGGCGACCACAAAGGGACACTCTCACGTCCAACAGCACCTCAGTGGTGAGCATTCAAGACAGTGAAATAAGCCGGGACAGTGAGCAAGAAGTTGCTGTTAGCCGTGCCTAGCAGAGAAGCTAAGCTAGCATGGCAGCAACTAATGGACACCATGAGGCCGGGAATATTTTCGGAGATCTGACTAGCCACTCAAACCCGTTCATGACGCTGACTGCAGTACGTGAAAGTCAAGTGGGGTTAAAAACGGACTATATGAGTAAAAAAGATGAACACTATGGACATTTTAACCCCTTTCTTTGCGAAGAGGAGCTGGCCGAAATGAGGCGAGGAGTCACTGAAACAAACCCAAACAAAGTACAAACCCATTCGTCCGGATTGATAGGGATGGTTACTCTTTCCAAGACTGTGTAGTTAACATTCAAGGCAAACACCCACGTTCACATGTGCACAATCACCAAGCTCATGCCCAGCCATTAAAGCTGCACAACACAGCCATGCCACCGACCACTACTGTCACAAACCCTTTCTCTCCTGCTCACATGAGGAATTTCATTCAGAGCACACCGCTCTCCTGTCACCCCCCCATGCCCCACCTCTTGCTGTAACCAGCTAGATGACATTAATTATGGGCAATTACTAGCACAAAGGCCTGACCAGACAGTGCAGTTGAAGGCCTCCCCCACCAAATGTGAGCAACACAGGGCATGTACACGCCAGCTCCACCATGCACATCACCACCTTTCATCTGAGAGTGACTAGGAATACGATCACAGAGACCCCACTTTACGCCCTAGTCAATATGATGGTACCACCCCATGGAGAGAGTTCCTGCTCAGGTTTGAGAGCTGCTCTGAAGCGTATTACTGGTCGAAAAAGACAATGGCTGTCCAGTTGAAGATCTGCATGGTCGGCGCTGCAGGGGCAATCCTCCATAAAAACCCCCGATCCTCACAGTGGGACAACAGCCACCTGGTGGAGGAGATGGAGATGGCATGCGGCCAGTCTTCGGAGCATGTAGCTGCAGTGGCTATTGAACTGAGGCAATGTGTCCGCAAGGTGGGTGAGGCTCTTCATAGTTTGAGAGACGACATTTATGGTAAAGGTGTCAATAGCCTGCAGCCACAGGACTGAGACTGAGCAGGACGCCATAGGCGTTGAAGTTTTCACTAATGCTATAGGACATATGTGTCAAACTGATCCAGTAAAGGGCCATGTGGCTGCAGGTTTTCATTCCAACCAATAGGATAGTGGAGCACAGAGGAGTGTGTTGCCTCTGCGCCATTACAATGTTATCCACCCTGATGTCTGGCCTCCACTTCAGCCATCAACTGTAAAGACCCCGCTTGGTGTCGGCCCGGGTGATGTTCCGGTACTGGTTGAAGCTCACTTTCCTGTGCAGATTAAAAACCGGCAGGTGAGCGTGCATTTTCTGGTTGCTGACATTGCTGGTGATGAGGCCCTCCTCAGCCACCCATTCCTAACCAAAGCCCAAGCACGCCTGGATTTTGGAAACCATCGCATTGTGCTGTTCAGAGAGGAAGTGTCGTATTTCCACACACAGAACAAACCAAAGGCACATGCAGTGAGAGTGGCCCAGACTGTGGTGTTTGAGCCTGGACAGGAGTATCTTGTTTGAGGTAACAGCCATTTCAGAGAACCAGTTAAAGGGGAGGTTGTCCTGAGCCCCACTAAAGGCTTTGTGGAGAAACACAAAGTGCTGGTTGCCTGCGTCCTTGTGGAAGCTCAGCCCCTTAAAACTGTGCCTCTCCACATCTTCAATTCTGGAAACAGTGCCATAACCATCGAAAGGGGGCCCTTGCAGGGTTCCTCCATCGTGCAACAATCCTGCAAACCACAGAGACCACAGCCCAGCCTGAGCAGGTTGCCAACAACTCCCCCACCGTCCCTAAATACCTGCAGGAGCTTTATGTCCAAAGTTCCACTGAACTTAAAACAGAGGAGTTAGTGCAGCTAGTGCAGCTGCTGTGTGCCTATGACAGTGTCTTCTCCACCAGCTGCAATGACCTTGGCTGCACCAACCCTTGTTAAAGTCTTTGCTTCAGTAGCTGAACTGCTCCATGCCCTAATAAAGAAAAATGCCCGATTCCAGTGGACTGAAACATGCCAGGCTGCATTCAATAAACTCAAATGCCTGCTAACTACTGCACCAGTCTTGGGTTATCCACTTTACCAAGGCAACATGATACTGGATACTGACGCCAGCGATGTTGGTATTGGTGCTGTACTCTCACAAGTCCAGCAAGGCACGGAATGGGTGTTGGCTTATGGGAGCTGCAAGCTATCCAATACTGAACAGAATTACTGCACCACACTGCGGGAACTGCTGGCTGTAGTGGATTTCACATCGTATTTCCGGCATTACCTCATTCTGGTCATACAGGACTATTTCACTAAATAGGTAGAAGCCTTCCCTTTACCCAATGAGCAGGCTGTAACTGTGGCTGAAGTGCTTGCCTCAGAGTGTGTGTGTTGTTATGAAGCAGACAGACATTGCATAGTGACCAAGGCCAGAACTTTGAATCTGAAGTGTTCCAGAAAATGTGCATACTGTTCGGTAGTCCGATGGCCAAGTTGAAAGATTCAATGCTACCCTCCAAAAGATTCTGCCACCACAGCGGAGTGCTGCCACTGGGACTGGGACCTCATGATCCCCTATGCTGTCATGGCATACAGAGCAACCAAGCACAGTGCAACTCATTTCACCCCGAACTACATGATGTTTGGGTGAGAATTAAGTGAGCCAGTGGACCTGGTAACTGGTTTGCCTCCGGACCCTGACGTCAACCCTTCAGCTCCTGAGTATGTCCAGCACCTACGGGAGCGCTTGGAGCTGGTGCATCAAATCACCAGAGACGCCCTTGGTGAGTCAGTAAAGCATGCAACGAGACAATATGACAAGAACTGTTTTCGCACACAGTGCCAGGTTGGCGATGCTGTGTGGTGCCTCATCAAAGACACAAAGAAAGTCAAGAATAGGGTAAAAAAGTTCCTTCCATCATACGAAGGGCCGTATTTCATCCTAAGCCAGTTGCATGACCTGGTGTATCAAATACAGAAAGGCCCAAAGACCAGGGCAAAGGTAGTTCACCGCGACCAGCTGTAACCTTATCGCTGCCGCGATGCACTGGACAGTACCTGGGCCATTGAGCAGGCTCAGAGCTGGACACCAATGGAGGTGTCACCCCAGATGTCGACCTGGATCCTGCCAACACTAGCCTGGATCTGTCTCAACTGTTCTCCAGGGCGGAAGAGACCTCCAGCTGCACCTCATCAGACACGGCAGTGGCGATTCCCGAAGCTGACATTTCATTCCCCTCCACTCCACTCCTCATCTCAACTCCGCTCCTCCTGGGGGCCCCCAGGATAGTTGGGGTGGTGTGTCGGGACAGCTTCATCAAAACCATCGTTCTCAAAGGCCAAGCCGCCACCAAGGGCCACCTGCCAAGTTCGGTAGCTGGGTGACTCACTGAATTCACAAGCAGGTTTCACAGTTTAACTGGCTATTTTCAAGGTCTGTTGTTTTGCAGTGTTTTGTGCTTTTCAAGCTAATGACTAATTTCATATGTTCATATTTGTTCTTTAAAAAAAATCAGTTTAGGAGTAGTGGTTTAATCGCTATGCACTGTGAATGAATCTGCATTGCATTTTCAGTTTGAAATTTGATTGACATTGAATATTGTGTTAATATGCTCCTAACAGTCAATTTAAAGCTCAGAGTACGCTATGTCAGGAAGTATTGGCATTATTGATGTCTTTCCTGGGTGTGTTTGCTCCACTGTAGGCGCACACCAAATGATGGACTGGTGCATGTTTTTATCCGCACTGAGAAACTGCACCTTCTGCCAGCGCCCCACTTGCAATAGACTTGAAGATTTCTGGTTGTACTGAACCCTCTTAAACTGAGCTGAATGCAAATGAGGCCTGTATATCTGTATGAGATGCATGTTGATGTGTGTTGCTGTGCTGGAGTGGAATTCTGTTAAATTTGCCATCAAGAGTGGGAGTAGTGTTGCATGAGTGGTGTAACTGCTTTGTGAATAGGGTGGTGCGTGAGGTGTGCGTAAGGTGTGAGTGGGTGAGCGAGAGTGAGGGAATGTGTGTATGTGCAGAGAGGCAGACAGTGAGTGAATGAGAAAGAAAAGGAGTAACGTAACAGTGGTAGTGACAATCACAAGCTGTACTGTATCTATTATTGTTGGTGGCGAATAAATGCTACGGCTCCTCAAAAGGACAGCAAAGCTTCCTGGTATTATTTCACTGACCAATGACCTCTCCCCTGCGCTCCCGACCAGGGTCTGGACGGTGCAACACTTGCATGAAGCATAGCCATGTGTTGTGAGCTTGTAGATTAGCTCTTTTGAAATATATAGGGTATAGATATAGATATGTCCAGGCCCCACATTGAGAACAACTGGGCTATGACAAAATGACAGATTAAATAAATGCTATCGAGATAACTGGGAAGCAATAAAATTCAACAATTTACCACCAAACATTAAAACCTTTGCTGGGAACAAGGCTGGACCGTCTGACTTTTTTCTGCCCTTAATGTCCCACTTTACCTCCATCCATCCATCTTCATCTTTTAGATTCGGGCACTGGGTGATTAATTTGGGACATTGTCTTTCCAAGTCTTTCCAACTTCCACAGTCACACTATGGCTCGCCGAGATGCTGTCATTCAACCATACCAGTTTGACCCAGAATGGGACCCAGAAGGAGAGGCTCCTGAAGAAGTACAGACTCTGTGGCTGCAGCAGGACATTCCAGAATGGTTGGTGTGTCTCAATAATATTATTTTTTTTATTGTGTTGTTACATTTACCACCATGTAGCTAATGGCTAACCGGTAGCAAAAGCTGTGTTTGTCTCCAACTCAGTCTCCAAACTCTTGAACACTGTTCACATCGTCTCTGTCTCCAGTCTGCACGTTTCCAGACTTTTTACTGTGACAACTAAGCTCCATCGTAATATCATTAACATTAAACTTGCTTCAAACTCCATTGCATAGCGGACTGAAGCAGAGCTAACTAGTGAGCCAATTTCCCAGCTAACTTCACCATACTCGTAGGTAACTATAAATACTATCAAACCGTGGTGACACTTACCTGTGGCTCGGGTGCAGTTGCTGCGTCCGGTATGGTTGGGAATGATCCTTTTACGAGGGTCAGTGTCGAGGCAAAGCCAGTTTTGTACTGACCCTCGTCACTGAAGCAGTCTGATGTGAAGTGGTTAGTACACACATACAAGCTAACATGAACCGCAGCTGGCATTTTGTCATTAAAAATAAAACGCAACCACTGTCTCTTCTGTTGTTCTGTAGCTAGGAAAGAATACACGCACTGATATTGATTTTAACAACCACTTGGGCGACGACATTGTGAAACACTGCTATCTCACCGCTGGACACACCAAACTTCACCTCAGGGATGGACGCCCCCCTCTCGGATATCTCCTATCACTGCGCAGAGGAGGCTGGCCTATGATAATGACTCCTTTCATTACGTAATGAAAGGAGCAGATTCTAAACAGCCTGTTGTAGGAGCGCTGTGTTACCAGTGAGTGGGCTGCAGAGACCATGCAGGATTCATTTGCTTTCCTCATTCTGGGAGTTGGTAGGCTCAACCCACCTGTTACCCTCAAATTTTACTACAGTAGCATTTTCTATTAAACACAACACCTCAAACACCTTCTTAAACATCCAGAATACCTATAACGTGACTTTGGAAATATATGCCAAAAACGAAATATCTTACCAACTGACCTAAAGTTGGATAGAGGGACATTTTGTGTGTGTTTTAAAGTAAGTATATTATTTCTAAGTACTGTTTTGTGTTGTTTCTCATATTTTGAACGAAAATAATTTCCATTATCAAGGATATTAGCAAGTTTTATGTACGGGGTGAATTTGACATTAGGAAAAACAAACAATTTCAAACATTTCTAAATATTTCGCACAAACATATACACACACATAATAGTGGTTTTAGTGTCCTACATGGATGACTGAAGTTTATATCTTATCCACCTTTCCGTGCGACAGAGCTCCCACGGACATTTATAGTCAATCCACCTTTTTTTTCCACCCGCAGCCCTGGCTTTGGCATGAAGAGAACTAGTGACAACTCAAGCTAATACGTAATATTGGCCTAGCTGGGTGTTATTTGATTGGTACCTGAACAGCTGATGAATGAGTTGAGGCATTAATGAATTGGCAAATGCAAGCATGACCAGAACCCCAACCCCTACCAAGTAGTAACACAGCTAAATCTTACCAAAGCTTAACCACTGCTGCCACATATCAGAAAACGAAAATATTAATCTTTTTGCAGCAGTATTTGTGAAAGGCACTGACAAATGATGATGTCATGCTGATAGAGATTAAAAAAAAACAAAACATTTTTACATTGAATATAGACCAGACATTAACTAGACAAAAGCTAGTTTTCAAACCCATATAAAGCCATCTGCAGAATGTGGATTATTTAGCAGGGTAAGCACATTTTTCACTTACTAAGTACGCTACACTGGCAGCTCTCCACACTCAATCAGATGCAATTTATTCAAGCTTGAGGCCACACTCACTTAAAATGAAGGCAACCTGTTGTACTCTTCAAGAATACATTTTAAATTGCCAGAGAAACAATGTGTGCCACTTCTGGCAGCAATAATTCTGCTATTTACACCCTCAAACACCCATTTCCACATTAACCAATAACGTGTGTGGATAACTCTGTCACTGTAATACTATTAGAAAAAAAGCCATTAAAAAAGATGAATTATAGATAGATTTTTATATTGATGGAATCTTTACCTTTGTTCTTTTGTTACAAATACTATATTCTACACAAGAGTGAATGAAAGGAAAGGAATGAAAGGAAAACACAACAAAGGGCAATGTTTTAAAAATGCTTGACCCATCTGTAAGTAGACTTGGCATCTTAAATAACCTGGAAATATTCAATAAATTCTTAATGAAAAAGTGCATCAATAACTGAATTGGTCTTTGAGGAACGCAGTAAATTAAATAAAATTTTTAAATTAAATACTTACTACTGGTTGACAAATTACTGTTCTGGCCAATTATAGGGGCAGATTTTAGCATTTTTTCAATAATTGGTATCTATGTTTTTTCTGTCTGATTGGGGATAAAATGTATCAATTTAATATTACTTTGGCTCTGATGCATTATCTGTCTGTAGTTACCACTCTATGGTCTCATGCTTTGTCCCATGCACAAAAAATGAAAATGATATTCTTCGATCAGCTATGTTGCTGAATGTGTAATTGTGTTCAGTAGTCCTATTATCTACTTTAAATAATAGTCTGATAAAAGAGGATTCTGTAAGAATACTATTTAATTACCATACAGAATAGGGTCACGGGTGTGGGTAAAACAGTGATTGGGTTCATGTAGAGACTGAAGCCGGTGGAATCTAATAGTGAGATAAATGTTGTATCAAGGCTATCATTAAAGTGTTTAATCTCTTTCATGGCACTAACACACTAACATACAGTAATTTATGTGCCTCAGTTGCAGCATAAAAGCATGCAGAACTGCATAGCATTTTTCAGATGGACTGATTTTGTGTGTAGATTCCCTAAAGATACAGTTATGGAGGTATGGAGAGTAGCACTGACCTG
Source organism: Acanthopagrus latus (assembly GCF_904848185.1). Taxonomy (NCBI): domain Eukaryota; kingdom Metazoa; phylum Chordata; class Actinopteri; order Spariformes; family Sparidae; genus Acanthopagrus; species Acanthopagrus latus. The sequence goes on along the minus strand of NC_051052.1, from coordinate 1,466,664 downwards.
GAGCCAAAGGACATCTGGCACAGACACATGCCTTATATTCTCACAATGATCTCATTTTTTAAACGTCCCGTGTCATGAAAAACACATTTTCTCTGGTCTCTACATATATAAGCTGGTTCTCCCTGAGCCTGCCAACTCCCAGAATGAGGAAATCATCGATTCCTGCGTGGTCTCTGCAGCCCAACCACTGGTAACACGGCGCTCCTTCAGGCTGTTCAGATTCAGCTCCTTTCATTACATAACAAAAGGAGTCATTACCATAGGCCGGCCTCCTCTGCACGGTGATAGGAGATATAAGAGAGGGCGGTGTTCATCTTCGAGGTGAAGTTTGTGTGTCCAGCGGTGAGACAGCAGTGTTTCACTATGTTGTCGCTCAGAGCTAGAAATGCTAATAGCTCTGTTGTTTGTTGTAAAAATCAACATCAGTGCCTAAATTCTGTCCCAGCTACAGAACAACAGAAGAGACAGTGGTTGCGGACTGCTTCAGTAACGAAGGTCAGTAAAAAGCTGGCTTTGTCTCGACACTGACCCTCATAAAAGGATCAGTCCCAACCATACAGGACCCAGCAACTGAACCCAAGCCACCATTAAGTGTCGCCACGGTTTGATAGTATTTACAGTTGCCTACAAGTATGGTGAAGTCAGCCAGAAATCGGCTAACTAGTTAGCTCTGCTTTGGTCCACTATGCATTGCCATTTGAAGCGAGTTTAATGTTAAAACATATTAAAATGGAGCTTGGTTGTCACAGTAAAAAGCCTGGAAATGTGCAGACTGGAGACTGGGTCTGATTCTGGGTCAAACTGGTATGGTTGAACGAAAAATTCTCGTAAGCCAAAGCGATATATTTAAATATATATCCACCGTAAACATTAGCGCATTCTACTTGTAGCGCAAGGGGCTTCCCCTCCCAGAGAGTGATGTAACAGGCAGGGCTCTCCAAGTAGGCGTTGACAGCATAGACATATAAAGATGTCTATGGTTGACAGATGGAGCTCATTAGCATTTAAAGGTGCAGGCACAGAAACAGACTGCTGTCAGGAAAGCTCTGTAGAGTGACTTTTAGACAGCTGAAGTTCAGGACTGCGGATGGGTTTGGGGCAATGCATATCGAATGCAGTGTTGTTCGACCTCTGACAGCTGTGTGAAATTGATGAAAAACAGTATAATAAGGGACCTTTAAGATTACAGCTAAATTAAAACTCTCATCTGTGTATTTGTATTGTTCACCTCTTGTATGAACGTGCAGCCCCAAATCATTTATTTTCACTTTTTCAAAACTGAAAAGTGTAAAAGACAACAGTTGTTTTAGGCTAACATAAAACAGATCTATGTGTTTTTTCACAGCTCCTTAGCTAGTTATCGTTAGCTAACATGTGCCTTCAGCCCCTCACTAAACATACTCATTCCTGAGCTTGGGCTGTTGTTTGTTACATCATTTCAGTTTTCCGTGAAACATTCAGCCTCAAAATAGCTTGCAGTGTCCAGAAGACACCATAACTACATTTTGGGTTATTAATGATGATTTCAATCAGGATGTCGCTGAATACAGAGGCAGATAATGAATAAATATGTAAACACATTCTGCAAGTTGAAATGGTTCCTATGCCCCTGAGCAGACACAGTAAACAGTATAAATACTCAGTACACAGTATTGCAGTACCACAGCTTGTTCTTCATGCGCAGGTAGTTGTTAAACAGGTAACAGAGAAAATTCCAGCCACAGTTAGAACTTCAAGGTTGTGGGTTCACAAAACAAATCCAAAAGTTTGATTTGGCTATAACAAAAGCTTCATTTGCATGAATAAACAGGATATCAGCAGGAGCATCACATACCAATGACATGTCCAATGAGAGATGAAACTGTGAGAATGAAACAGGAACTAAACTTGCACAAACCACAAGACCAGACAGCAAACAGCTGTGGATCCAGCTGTTGGAATGTCTCCAGAGATCAGCCTTTAAAAAAAATAAAGTGATCATCCAGCTGAAGTGTTTGCTATCCACTTGAAATATGTTTAATCTTGGATAGGATTGAGATAATGCAGACTAATATCTCCAAAAGAAATCATATCTTTATTTTTAGCCATCCATGAATCATTGTCATCACAGTCTAACTTCCAAATGTAAGTATAATATATTCACTATACTTTCATCATGTACATGTCCAAACTGATTTCACTTTAAACTGCAGACAAACATTTGATTTTTTTTTCATGGTGATGATGCATGGATCCCAGGTAGGCCTATATCAATGGACACCTCCAGAAATCTTTGTTGGGCAGTCAAGGTCATAAAACTAAACATTGTGATTAATATCAGATGTTCTGCTGGTGGGTGAATTAATAGATCTCACTGATGAGGAAAACATTTCATGACTTGCACTATAAGAAATGACAGAAGTGCATCTCTCCTTCAACAGAGCTGTGCCCATCAGTTGTACTGTACTGATCATCAGAAACAAACGTAGCTTCACACGATGCTGCAGAGACAAGGACATCTCATTTGCTCAAAACAAATTTCCTCGGTCCTCTGTCCGCCCATGGATTTCTCTTCTTGCTCCACGAATTCTCGATGGGCGGGACCAAGTTGCGCGGAAAGGAGGCAAGTGAGGGAAACTTGGAAAAAATTTAGGAGACATGAAATCCTGTTGTGGATCCAAGCTGACAGGAAAGTGGTTATTTATGCACTTATTACTCCAGTGTTTATCACCCCATTTTTTCATCAGTATTCTGATAAATGGAGATGATCAGTGAGTCCAAGGCAAATGATGCAGCATCTGATTTTCCAGCATGAATGTCTCACAGTAATAATGTGAAAGACATTGGAGTAATGAGGTGACACTGAGACCCTACCACTCCTCATCTGTCTCTATTTGTCTCGTTCGTCCTCTGCGGCCACCGGCTGCTGCCTTTCATTTCACTTTCCAAATTCTTTCTGAGCTGCAAACAAGACCAAGGTCATCCGATCATTGGATAATAAAGATGACAGATTCTCTACACGCGTTCTGCTGGTGAGTTCTACCCTGACATCCTGTTTGTCATCACTGATGAGTCGGCTTTTCTAATTAAACTAAGTGAGATAAGAATAAATTGTTCCCTGTTAAAGTCTGCTGACTGCAGTTTGAGAGGAAGCTACATGTGATCAGTGAGACTAAAAGCCTTAAGTACCACCAGCAGTCCGCAGGGTTTTCAATGTTTATTACACCGACAATACAGACTGCTAGAAGAATAAAACACACCAAGTAATTTGATATTCTCAGATCCCATCCAGTTGTGGAGCTAAAATGTCCAGTGGCAGGCCTTGAGTTAATTGCAATTCAAAGAATGTGTCCTTTCGGGAGCATGACTGTGTGTGAGACTGAGCCACTAAACCTTATGGTAAGTGGATGGATGGGTCAACAAAGGATCAGACTCTGTTCACAGATATTGCAGTTTGTTTCTTGTTCACTAAGACATTTAAAATGGTACATCACTTTGTGATGTTTATATTAGTGGTAGGTTTTAGTCTGTGCTATGTTATTTTAATTCCTGACATGATCAGCACAGTAAGATATGTATCCAATATTTCATGTGATCTCTTTCCAGCCAATCATGCTTGGTGTTGATGAATGTAAATCATGAGCACAGCTTTCCCCTGCTCCTTGACACTTACTTGAAGATGGAACTTTATCATTAAGGTACGCTCTCATGGTTATGGCCATACAATTTCCCCCCCCAAAAGGTTTAATTTAAGCCTCTAGTATGATTGTCTAAATGTGTCCTTATGTTAAAGACAGTATTCTTGGCACCATTTACTTTCCTCCAACACTTTTGCTCTTGCAAACTAACTTTCTTTGAAATGTATCAGTATCAGGGGAAGTATGGACAGGATGTCAGATGGCATGAATGCTGTCTACAACTTGATGTGTGCATGCATCGTGTATTTCTCTTGTACTTAATAAACACACAAAAAACCCAGCAAATAGTCCATGATTCACCTTTCCTTCAAATACCAATACAGCTGTATGTAAATGTAAGCATTCCAGACATGAATGTCCCAAAACATCAATCCAAGATGAGTCAGATAGTGTGTGACTTGATACACTGCATTTATAACAGTCCTCTCACCTGAGTCACTTCCCATTGTGTTTTATCGTTGCACACCATATTTATTGTGACCATGGCCATACCCAGCATTGAGGTCACAGAGGTCCGGACCTCTGTATTTTTTTTCTAAGTACAAGTTATAAAAGTTGTCCAATAATCACCTAAATGTAACTCTACTTGAAGGATGCAAAAATACTGTGCCGTGCCAAGGTGTATTTTCATAAATGTATATTCTAATCAGTCAGGGTTTGCCAAAGTAGAGACCCAGTGTCTATACAGCATCAGTTAAAACAGGTATGGTAATAAAGTTACAAAAAAAATGCAAATTTACTGACTTTTACAACAAGTGGTGTAAAAGTGCGTTGTTATGGAAAAGATGGGTCTTTTTCATCCATGAACTGCACCATCTGTGTAAACTCTGCCCACTAGCTAACCTCAGTAAAAGCTGAACTTTTTAACTGGAAAGGAGACTGAGAGGTGTAAGACGTCTACCTCTCTTACAATGTTTTAACAGAGACTTTACATCATGCCTTGACAGCCTTGGACTACAGCAATATATTGACTCTCTGATACAATCCAAATACACTCCACATTCTTGACCTAATCTGCTGCTCTGGTGTAACCCCCCAAATTGTCTGTGTCTCAGATTTGCCCATCTCAGACCACCAGCTAATATCCTTTAATGTCATGCTAAGATTATCCAAGACTAATATTCCTCCTCATCACATTTTGAAACATCAAAGATACTGACTTGTCGGTCCTCTCTAATTGATGACTTTCCCAGCAGAGACAATTTATCAACCACAGATGAATTGGTATCCCACTACAATCTCAGACTCCATCGACTGCTAAAACTCTTGCAGCCCTGAAAACAAGGTCTGTTTCCTTTGCACACTCTGCTCCTTGGTTTACACCAGCACTTTGCCGGCCTAAAACTAAAGGCTGTCGCCTGGAATGCCTTTATGTCAAAACCAGCCTAGCAGTGTACAAAGAAATGTATCACAATCACAAACTCCAATACAAGGATGCTATTTCTATAGCCAAAACGACATACTACCTTCATCAGGATGGTGTATGGGAGCACTAGAGCCCTGTTCTCAACCATCAACAATATCTTGAAACCACCTGATGCTCTACCACCTCACTTACTCACAGTTACACAGTGCAATAACTTCAATGCCAAAATTGAAAACATCCGCCAGACACTGACTGCTTCAAATGACTCAAACTCAAACTCATGATGTTTGAACCATGTGCAGGTGTGCAGTAAAGGAGGGGGCTCAGCATGTTCCTTGTGGAAGGTCAGTGTTTAGAATGAGGGTTGAGGAGGTTTGGTGATCTAACTACAGTCTGTTGGTTTGGAAGTCCAGAATCCAGTTGCAAAGGAGAGGTATTGATGCAGAGGCCACTGAGTTTGGTAATCAGTCAGGAGGGGATGATAGTGTTGAATGCTGAAGTCAATGAAGAGCCGGTGTTACCATTGTCGAGGTGGGAGAGGGCGGAGTGAAGCGCCATAGAGATAGCATCTTCTGTACTCCTGACTCATCCGGGGTCACCATCAGGACCAGCAGCCTTCCGCACTTTAACCCTAATCAGTGCCATACACACATCGGTGGAAGAGAGTGTTAGTCACTGGTGGTCTGCAGGGAGCACAGCCTTGATGGCCACCTCCTTGTTGTCCCCGTTAAAGCAGCCATGGATTGATGGAGTGGAGTTGGTGGTTGGTTTATAGCCTGCGATGACCTGGCTGCCTTGCCACATGCGTCGGGGGGCAGTGTTGCTCCTGAAGAGCTCCTTGACCCTAAGCTTGGAGCCTTCATTGAAAAGACAGAATATTCATATCCATGATCAACACATAACACTTGTGTTTTACCAGTCTGTTCTCAGTCCCAAAGCATCAAATAACCCCAAAAGTATGATCTTTTCCTAAACCTAACCCAGTAGTTTTGGTGCCTAAACTTAACCAAACCATGACTGACAACAGTCCAGAAGTCATTACATGTCATTGTCACGCTTTAAAGGAGAAAAGGGTGAACCCAAATGCAGACAAGCAGGAGGCAAGATAGAGAAGAACAAAAATCAAGCTTTAATTTAAACCAAAGCTGGATGCAAAAAAAAACCAAGGAGCACAAATAGAACTTAGTCAAAAGACCAAAAAACAAACTAGCAAAATAACAGCACTAAACAAAGTGCAACAAAACCAATTCAACAAAGTTCAGATCCAAAAATTGCAAAGTAAGAAATCAAAAATCCAAAACCCACTACTGGGGAGGACACAGGAGGAGACACAGGAGGAGACAGAGGAGACATCATGGGGAATCACACACACAAACTAACAAGAAGTGAATGGAGAACAAAGGCTTAAATACACAGACTAATTAGGCGGATGAGGAGCGGGTGAGGAGAGAGAGGAGGGAAGAGGAGAGGTGAGATAACAAGGGGAAGGCACAAAGGAGAAAGCATGAAAGGATCAAAACTGACATACAGGGGGAGACAAACATGCAAGGAGGCAGGGGAGCAGACAGAGTTAAGAACATAGGAGACACATTAAAGGACACAAGAGGGCAGATAATCAAAAGATAAGACACAAGAGACAGAACCAAAATATCTAAACACAAGACACTACACAAAAACATAGAGCCCAGACAATAAATCATGAACCCTGACAGTCATAACACGAACTGTTTGTCAGCAAACTTTATTTTAAGTGTGTCTGTTGTAGTTTTTTAGTAGGACCCCAAAGGCGGACACTAGAAGCAGGGAGATGATTAAAGGTATTTATTGAACACGATGATCCACTGATTGCATTGATGCAATTGATATATTGCAGGTATGAGAGCTATCATCTCCGGCCATACAGGAAACGAAACCCAGCAACTCCAGACTCTGAAACTCACACAAGCACAAAAACACAACAGACAAGCCACACCAGCAGTCCAAATGTAAATGTCTCCATCTGAGATACAGCCGATGATGGCGGTATTGTCAGCAAATTTTCTAATTTTCTCTACGATCTAGAAAAAACCTGTCGGTCATACTTTATAAGTCCATCACAAGACAGAACAACAACAACAACTGTCAGTTAGTTAATGAGGGTTAAGTGAGAGTTATGAGCTGGGTGTGAAAATGCATTGGTTTTACACAAACACAATAATTTTTGTAGTTTAAAAAAATACAGGCATAATTAGAGCATTTTAAATAATTTTAACCAGCAGTCTTCGTAGTGGATAGTCAATTTTATTCATCCTTTTTATAATTACCCCTAAAGTATACACAGTCTTTTTCCTTATTTCAAATTCCATCTGCAGTTCGATTCATTTTTCACTTATCATGAGTTTTGGACCTGTGTGTGTTTCCTCCACTGAGCCCTAGTGGAAAAAAAAACAAAAAAAACACGGCAGATATGAGCACCAGCAGCCTTTTTTTTTCCGTGAGCCAAAATCCACTGTTAGCTTGAATGCCACTGAGGGAGATATCCATCCTAGTTACCAAGAGATACAAGGTGCGATTGGATGCTTTATGAGTTTCCTGTTCAAAGCAGGGTGCCATTACTCAGGCCATGTCAGTGCTGATCTCAGCCCCAACACTGCTGTCCCCACTGAATGAGGAGCCAAATAAAGAAACACACAGCTATTCCCCTGCCAGTCAGGCTGTTGTGTGGGCACTGCTAAGTGAAAAGTTATTTGGGGAGAAATTGCCAGCTGGTGTATTAATGGAAGGATTTGCCCTTGAATTTGGTGCGAAAGTGGTGGCAAAAATAAACAACCTTTGAAATTAGAAAAAGGCATTTGATCCTTTCTTTTAGAACTAGTATGATAAAGAATAATTGAGGAGGTCTGATTTGTTTCTGTATTAGTATATATTAGGACCATAAGTTTGTGATCATCCAAGAGTCCCACCAAGCACAGAGACAGAAATAAGTCTGACCCCAGGCGAAGTTTTAATGACAACCAATTCAAATTAATTCTTTACGAACTGCTGCAACTGATACTGAGATCAATTACTCTATGACTCTTACCAACCGTTATTCTGTTTATCCCTCTTTAACTTTTCTTAATGATGTAGCAGTCTGCATAGTTTTATAGACATCACAAAAGAAATTAATGAATGAGGACCTGTTTCCTGGTCTCCTTCAATATTTGTTTTCTTTAAATTGTTCTGTGAAATGGGAATGGATACCACAGACCTTGGGAACAGTTGAGTAAATAGTCTTACCACAGTGTCGACAATTCTATCACAATGGAACAAACTCTGTCTCCTAATGAGGATGATCTGATATGGTCAGAAGCTCTAGAACGACCCCAACATCAGGGGTATTCAATTTAAAGTCACTGAGGTCCAATTACTAAGTAAAAGGTCCAAACCTCACAAAGTCCAACTTGTGTCATAGCCTACCCCACACCTACCCCCTGTCCACATTTTCTTATAGTTTCAACAACAATTTATTGTCATTTTTCAACACAGGAAACTTTTAACAGAGTGCACTTGTGTAGTAATCAACTAGCTTGATTCCCATAAATAGGCCAAGCAAATGAAGTTAAGGCCTTTATTTCAACTTAAAGAAAACAGAAACCTCAGAATAAAATAAATAAAAAAGTGCAAACAAAGGCTTGAATAACCTTCTTTTCCCTTACATTGAAGAAGTCCCAGCCCAAAGAATTTAAAGTTGCACACTGAATAGCTATATCAAGCTGTGCCAGTACATCATCTGCTAATATTTCAGATTTTCTGGTTGCTGTTGAAGCTGACATCAGGATTTGTTTGATTTTTTCACACAACTCGTCTTTTTGTTTTCCCTCAAATAATGTCTCAGCAACTGTTTGGTTATTTTGCATGCCCTCAGCTCAGACTTCAGTGAATAACTTTACTCAAAAGATCTGAGCTTCGTTGCGTAGTGGTGCTTCACATTGCTGCTTTTGATTAATGCCAAGTTTTTGGAAAATGGGGCACACTGGTTTAGAACTGCCTGCTGGAAGAACGAATATATATTTCTCCCTCCATTCATCTTTGAAACAACAGTTTTCCACATCAACCTTCCTTCTCTTGGAGCAAGGCATGCTGTCATCACTGTCTCTCTCTTTTCTCGTACGCTCTCTGGTGCACTGGCCATGCAGGGTAAACAAACTTGGCTCAAGTGAGTGAAGTCATTGTCGTATTAACTGGAGTAGCTGCGACTGCCGTCTATAGCCTCGACCATTGGAAAAAAAAAAATACTCCATGAAAATGATCTATTCTCGTGAATTTAACAGAGATTGGCCATAGATCCGGACAGAATCATCACTCGGTCATTTGGTGATGCCTGCCCTACATGGACCCAGAAGTGAAAACTGTTTTTGCAAGCATTAGGATGTTATACACAGATCAGCCACAACATTAAAACCACTGACAGGTGAAGTGGTTAACACTGATCATTTCATTGCAATGAAATGTTACCCTGGGTCCTGGCATGAGGCACCACTTGACACGCACCACCCAGCCAAACACTGATGTAGACCTGGTTAACAACATCCTGGCAACAGCACTCCCCACTGGCAGTCCCCAATGGAACCTGCACAATGTAAAGCAGCTGGTTTTAATATGGTGGACGATTGGTGTATTTCTATGGCTCAGCACAATAATAATCTATATATCACCTTGAAATTATAGTACATCTCTGTGCAGTCCTATCCTTAATTCTCAGTTCTGATAGCACTTTCTGTATAATCACAGATCACAGGAAATATCAGTTGAACAGGCTCCATATCCTAGCATGAGCAAACTCTTGGATAAGCCATCCACAAACCATACCAGTAAGGCAGTAATTAAACTTGCAAATAAAACTGCATTGATCCTAGAGCTGTTATATTCATATCCTTTCAACTGTAAGTTTTGCTGTTGCAATGACATACATCTGTTGCTTTGTAACTGTGTTGAATTATGATGTTCCACAGGGGTCTACATTTGATCTACTGTAGTTGCCAGTGTATATGCTTCAAGGTTACTAAACTGTGGTGCTTTTTGTTTAACTCATGAAGAATACCATAATATAATGAATATAAAATATAATAATGGCACACACACCCCCCTTTCAGTCACCCTAGAGGCGCAGAACAACATCCACACCATCAAAACTAGAATCTCACACAGACAAATTACACCCAGGACTGTTTTTAGACCAAACTGTGTTTTTAACATTCCTTTAGAAAGACATGATGAGCGCAAGTTAAGCACAGATATTGAAATGGCTGTGCTGAACGTGCTCTCTCTTTTAAACAAATCTTTTATCATAAATGATGTAATTTTAGACAACAACTTAGACAGCATTCTCCTCCCAGAGACATGGCACTGATGCACCTGTTGTTCTCACTGAGGCTTCCCCACCAAATTTTAACTTTTTATTTTCTACCAGAGGGGGACAAAAAGGAGGTGGAACTGCATCAATCACTGAAGACACCGTCAAATGAAATCTATTTTAACAAATTTTTATCATCTGAATACCATGCCTTTGTTTTTAGCAGCCCCCCCCCCCGAGCCCCCCAGAGCTACTATCCATTACCCATAGCAATAATAACAGAATATTAATAACCGGTGATTTTAACCTACACATAGATAATCCCTCAGATTCAATGTCGTGAGAATTTTTAAACCTTTAACATTGTCTAGATTTTAATCAACATGTCACGCAGCCGACCCACAGCAGGGGGCGCACCCTGGACCTGGTCATAACCTATGGCCTGTCTGTTGGTGCGCCCTCTGTTGTGGACCTGGCTGTGTCTGACCACTTGTGTGTGTTTTTTTACAATCACCAGTTTTAACCAGCGGGAGGCCCCAGTGAGAACAGTGAGGAAACGCTACCTAATTTCTGAAGTGGCTGCAAATTTTATCCAGATTTTACACAACACAGTGTGTGTGTTTGTGTGTCTGTGTGTGTATGTGCGAGTGTGTGTATGAGTGTGTATGTATTTGTGTATGTCTCTGTGCATGTCTGTGGGGGTGGGAGGGTTGGGTTCTTCTAATTTTCTTCTCTTGATTTTATTTGCTGTTTCTCCTTTTTTGTTGTTTTTTAATCTATGTAAGGCACTTTGAATTGCTTTCTTTGTATGAAAAGTGCCATATAAATAAAGATTGATTTGATCTGATTTGATTAAAATAACAGAGTTCCAGCAGACCTGGAACCAGCAGACCAACAACCTGCACAAGAAATGTGCATCAACACATAGAATAAGAAATACATAAATCATTGTATCCAAATGTAAACAGGAAAGTGATGATTTATTTGTAAAAATCTACTAAAGTAAGAGTAAAAATATGCTGCAATCATGCTGTTGTACTCGGGGGGCTGTGAGCCAACAGGGCACAGAACTACAGCTGAACAACGAGAGGTCTATTAATATTGATGCTTGGTGCCCACTCACAGTCAAAGTTGATGGACAGTGTTTACCACCTTTCGAATTTTTAAAATGAGAATGCTGACCACATTATCATCACCATCTTCTTGCTGTTGCTGACATCGCCCTGACACAGATTAAAAAGAGATACAGAAGTGTAGCATGAGTTTACAAACTGTTATGCAAGCCTGTGTTGTATAATGAATCACCTTGTATTGCATGTATCTGCTGGCTCCGCTGGTCATATAACGGTATATGCTCAAGCGCTCCCTTGAGAGTCGCCTCAGTGCTGTTTGGGGAGTGAGGGAGTCCGACACTGTCAAGGTTTCCCTGAATTAATATAATGTATGCTAAGGCAGATGTATTAACTTTGCTTGTTATAACAACTTCTGAAGCGTCCCTGAAGACACTGAGAAGCAGACTTTTTAAATACACCTCTGTGATTGACTGTTATAGAATATAGAACATAATAGAGCCACAAAGGCATCTTCGCTTTGCAGTGATTGGAAATCTTATACCCTCTTAAGCAAAACAAGAGGCCAGTCACCAATAAATGAGGATGCTTTGCTGTATTGATTGACCCAATATAATAAGAGAACAAGGATAAACTTCATGGATTTATTCTTTTTAACATCTGAAGTTATACAATCATCCGTTGTTCCTCAGTTTTCAGGAGACACATAAACCTCAGTATGATTTCTTACAGTTAAGGATGGGTAAAAAGAAACCAATGACATAGGAATCACACTTCACATGTCTCACAATTCAGAATGTATTCACAAATCTCAAAAATGTATTTTCTCTTAACTTTAAAAAATGAAAAGGCTGCAGATTGTTTATCTGTAAGTGTAAAGTTTCTCATATTGTATTTCAGCGGATTGAGGATTCCAGTCAATGATTTAGCACACACAAAGCATTGACTTGATGAATGAATGAATGCTAATTTCTTCACTCATTAAATCAAGATGATGCTGGTATATCTGTCCATAGCTTGTCTTCATTTGTTTTCAAGTATTTTGAGTGCACTTTCTTTTTAAGACTGATTTTCAATGTCATTACTGTATTTTGCACTTTTATGTCTTGTAAATGTTTGCCCTCGACAAACAAAAACAAAAAGGCAAAATAAAAACATGGAGGTATCCTATGTCTGCCCTTAATTCACCCCAGGCTGCCAGGGCTCCTACTTGCCACTGCCACCACTGTCATAAAGTCACATGTGCAATCTCTGAATGCCTGGTGCCTACCAGATGGTCTTACAGGCGTTTCTGACTGATCTCTTTCAGCAGGCCACAGTGGTTGGTCTGAATAAGGAGGTCATGGCTGTTTATGTATGCTCCACAGACATTGTGGGCCAACAGCGTGACCTGAGAGAGCTACTGAAGTGAAGCCAACGTGTGAGACAGCTGCTGCGGGTGATCCATTGAGACCTGATCTAAAAGTCTGATATAGACTGGCACTCTGCAGGTCTCAGTCACCAGCCATTACAAATGTATGCCCAGCAACCTCCCTCTCTCAGTAGTCTGTGAAAAGTTGTAAATAAACACCCAGAGGCTTTATCAAAGCATCGGTTGAACTTACATGAATGTTGCATTTGCTATTGTAATTAAGGCCACAAGACACAGAATCAGGACTTATAACATATTAAACCACATTTAACAAAAGACACATTATTGTCTACTTCTATATTTGGACTGTGTGTAAGGGGGCAGCATGGAAAAAATAATGATTTCACTTGTTTTCACACAAGGAAAGAAAGACCAGAGCTGATCCATTAAGTAAGTAAGTGTTGGTAAACTGTTTTATCACCCCACACATTGCAACCTTTCATCAGCTGCGTAGTCCTGATGGTGATGATGGTGGTTCCTGAACGTCCATGACCACGTACTGTGCTGCTTACTGAAAAAACTCCCACTTAGCATGCAGCTTCTGTTCTAATTTGCATTGGCAGAGTCTACTAAAATTTCTAGATTCAAGATTCAATTTATTGAAATATTTCTTTGTGTACTCACATGCATAATAAAAACAAGAATGCTGTTCCTCCCAGCCAACAGCAGTGTGACAGATGAAAAAGACAGAATTTTACATTGCTCTTAAGTGCCGTTCAATGTAAAATTCCGTCTTGATGGTGTTGCTATATTTAAATCATTAGAAATAAATACACTCAATATAAATAACAGCTCATTGAAATCACGCGCTATAAATTTAATCAGACCAATAATTACAGCTAATCTGAAAATGTTATGTACTGAAAGGTTACCACTTGCAGAGCTGTTGTATGTTATATGGACACATAGATAGCAAATAAAGCAACCAGTCTGGTACTATAGATGTGGACAGCATACATCTGTGTTTATCAGACATTCCATAGTGTTGAGCCTGCTCCTTCTATCCTGGCATGTTAATAAAAGGCAGCAGTGTCTCTTCAGATCACTCAGACCTGTGTGGACAAAACAAGGCTGCAAAGTCCAGAGGCAGAAAAAAATGATATGACTAATTCTGTAGGTCGGAGACAACCCACACCCCTGTTACATACCCTGTTTCTCACACACATACGCACACCTACACAGTGACCTAACATGAACTGTTTCTACCCCTGGAGATAATTCTTCTGCAATAGTACAGCCTAAACCCTCATGCTATTTACTGTACAGTGTGTGTTTGTTTACAGTAGCTACAAGAGAAATAAACTCAATATGTCAAAAGTTGCAGTAGCACACCTCACACAATTGTGTGTGTGAGTGTGTGTGTGTGTGTGTGTGTGAGAGAGAGAGAGAGAGAGAGAGAGTTTGTTGTGTGTTTTTGAGTGTGTGTGTGTGTGGATCTGTGATCACAGCTGAATTCCTCTGCCAATTCGTCTTTCAGTAATACATCAGACAGACATGGCATTAGTGAGGCTGTGTCCTTCATCAGTACAAGCACATTAAAATGATTAAACTGAACAGGCTGAGAGGAGGAGGACTAAGTGTTTGCTGCAACAAGTGCGCTCGACACTTGCCCTGTTTTGTTGTGATTTCGTAAATGGAAATCTCATAACTGTGTTGGTTTCTTCATCCGTGTGGTTGTCAGTCATCATACACCAAAGGGGGAGACAGTGATTCAGAGCTTCTCTCTGATCCCCATCACATTCCCTGTCAAAAAACAAAAATGATTTAACAGATTAATGGATAAAACCTTTTCTTTTCTAAGGGCTGATAGCATGAAATCTAAAATTATTCATGGTGTAATTTCCCATGCTTACCATTTGCTGCTATCATCCTGAAGCGTTTGGCTCAGAATTAAGTTCCCAGCTCACGGTGACCCTTCTGGGCTTCCATCCAAATGTGATTCCAGCTCTGGACAGCTCAAAGTAACCACACCTATGACACAATCAATGGCTATTGTTTGCTTACTACAATGTGAATTGTCTGTATGGTCATTAACTTTATAGATTAACTAGATTAACATTTTTATTTCCCAGTTTTTTATTAAGCAGTGGTGGGGATATGGTGGCCGATATCTACTGCCTGCATCTATAGAGCTGTAAAAATCTAATCACTGATGAGCTTACATAACTATTGAATGAGTGCTCGTGGCCTGGTCCTTCAAAGCCCCTAGAGTCAGTCCCTCTGCAGGATAGACCTGTAACAATATAGACTAACTCACATAAGCACAAATCAGCATGTGCATAATCACTTTTTACTTACATCTCTCATAAATATACACAATGTTCATACCAAAGTGCTTCTTCCTATGTAACTGGGGGTGTACGCAGACTCACTTTCTGTGTCAACTCTGCTGACTGCTGATACAGCTCTTCTAGAGAGCTTCACACTTGATTTCAAGTATCAAGAGCGTCGCATGTTTCAAGACCATTTGTGTCTAGCCCAAAGTCCCACTGTGAAATATGTATAATGTTTTGAATTAAATTTCATTAAACGCTATTGTATTGGCTTGGGGGCATCTCTAAGCCTTAAACCAGGGGAAACCAAAATTATAGATTTAAATATTGCTGGCGGAAAGGTGAAATCATGTAGGAAGTGAAACTTTTATAGTTAGGCAGCTATACAGCCCTATGTTATACAAATATATAGACCTCAGCACTTTCTGCATTGACATAGAAAGCTGTTATTCAGTGTAAATCAGGAATGTCCAAACAGTAGAAGCTAAATTCACACTAATTCATTGTAGATCACATTTGCTTGTATAATCATCTTTTTGATATGCTTTACTTTTTGTCTTCCTGCCAGCTTCTGCCACTTTCAAGGAAAAGGCCACAAGATCAAGGGAAAGATACAAGTCCAAGTGAAAAAATTTACCTGAACCTGAATGACACAAAATCTGACACAAATTATTTGTAAGTTAGATGCATGTTAGATGCAAGAAGAACATTATTAAAGAGCAGGTGAGTCCACAGTTTACTGTTGGTGGATTTCCCAAATGCAGACCACTGAGCAGCCAGGGTGAGTTGTTATGACAACACGCCTGTTATTGAATGCTTTAGCGAAAGGTCATGGTGTGAATGCCTCTCAGCAGAACAGCACACAGTGTTCTTATTCACTTTACTGCTTGTGCTTAGTGTGATGCACCCAGGCTAAGTACAACACCATGACAGCATTAGCATGTGCCAGCTGCCTCTGTCTGCTTTCTTACCTTTGAACATAGTGAAGATCTGGTTCTATCAAAAACCTTGCTATTTAAACAAGGCTAATCGCAACATCAAGACATCTAAATTCATGTTATAATGTAGCATAGATGTCAAACTAGTTGCCTGTTCTTCTGTAGTGTTTTCAGAGCTGCTCAGGCTTCCACTTCAGTCCTGTGTACTGTAAATGAGTCAAATGCATTGTGACACACAGAGATTGTGGCATGATATGACCAGTGAGGAGTGGGACTGAGAGATGTTATATCTATTCCTCCTGCTGTCAGATGCACTTACAGGCAGCTCACATCCTCTTGTCTGTCATCCTGATACTCCCCTGATGGTCCTCACTGCAGAATCTCAGCCAGGCCTCAGAGTTGTAAGTAAGAGCACAGTAAATGGCCAGACTGTGGCAGAAGTCCCAAGTGGCCCTTTGGAAATGAACTGAGTGGCCACCGGTCAGATGGACTCAAACTAGTTTGTCTGAACAGTACTGTGCTGGTCTGGATGAAATATAGATTTTTTGGTCACTAAAGTGAATTTAATAATGATAATGATAGTAATAATAATAATGACAAATGTATTTATTTATCAATTCTTCATATAATAATTTAAAGAACACGAGACAGAGGAAATATTATATAGTAAAACCAGCAAAAATGAGAATGCCGACTGAACTTACTAGGTGTCCCTTGCAGTGAAGGGATTTTTACCATTCTAAAGAATCAAATTAGTTAGAAGAAGTCTCTTGGACGAGAGGTTAAATGTCTTCAAGAAACTGAAGCAGGTCCTGTTGCCTTCGACAAACAACTACCATGCCCTGTATGACTGAAAACCTTCATGAACATACTGTGTTGTTGTCTCGCAGCACTTCACCTGTTCAGACCTGTTTTTGACTCAGTGTGGTTCCAGGGTACAAGGCGTTGTGCCTAGATCAGAGAGCTGCAGTCCACTCAGTCTGACTCTGCAGCAATACACCTGAATAGAGCAGGTGATTTATCCTACCTGTCAGCACAACAGATGCTCCAGAAGGATATACAAGCACTTCAGCTGCAGCAGATGCTTGCTTTCAAATGTATGGTGACTCTCAGACAAAAGCCAGAAGGCTCAAAGACAACTATATCCACCCCACTCAATGTGCTTCCACCTAGTTTTGCATGTCTAATTGCATTTGAGCATGTTTTAAGAATGGACTTGGCATATGTGTTCAAACGTTCCTGTGCTAACTGAACAGGTTGCTTGTCAGGGATATGTATGCATTCACTTTGTGTTGTGTTGTACAACTCTGTACTCCCCCTGTGAGTGAACCACAGAGACAGATTGATTTAAAAACATGTACATATGTAAACAATAATGGGTCACACATGGAGTACACTAAAAAGATGTACTTTTTGTCAGTATATTTTTATTAGAAATAATATGGACTATTAGATAGTAAACATACACTGGTATACCGTTAAGTAATCTAATAAAGATGTAATAAGCCATCATTTGTACCAAATAAGGCACAAATTTGAAATAATGTATGCTTTATTAGATAGTAAACAAAGACATTCATAAGTACACTAATAACACATAAAAAAAATCCATAATCTGCATTAAATTGGGCAAAATCTAGAAATATTTTTATAAGAAAATAAAAAAACAGTGTGACATCCCAACCTACTTAGTTGAAACTAGCTGAATTTCATATTAGATTAGACAAAAACAAAAATTATATAGATATTGATATCCTCATTTTAAACCACACCTGTTTGGTGGGTGTAGAATTATATACTTCTAACAAACATTTCCAGCAACATGTTGTTTTAAAAAGTGGCAACCTGATAAATCATCAATTGCCCCCTCTGCTGTATGTGACTGAGCTCAGTGCTAATCTATACACATCAGCCCACAGCAAAGGTAACATAAAGTCTGTTTTTCACACATGCTGTTAACTCCTTAAGCCACAGTAAGCCTTACACAGAAAGTAGCAGTCCACGAGCCCTCTGCCACGGTGCAACCAGTGTTGCAACTACAGTTCAGTGTGAGCTTTGCTGTGGCTTAGTGTAGTCTACTATTGCAAGTACTGTAGATGACTGTAAGTTACTATGTTTTATGTACGTATACAAGGTCCTGGGTTAAAATGTTGTCATAATTTCACATCAGAATCAGCAGCAGACAGTTTTAATTACATCTATTCATGGACAGTCGAGTGTTCTCATTTGATAGTTAACATCTCTTGGTGCATAACACTTTTAAGGATATTTATTTGTTTTTATTTATTTACAAAATAGCTATCTCTCCTTCTCTTGCTCGGCCACACTCACTGTGGACTGCCCTGTTTCTTAAAGTAGCCACACTCCCTTGATAACCCCTATTGTAGGATAAGGTATGACTCTCAGATTCTGCTATAGTCATATGTCATTATTCCATATTAGCAACAGCTTCAGTTCTGTGTCTTTGAGCACAAAACCAAGTTATTTGTCAAACACTATTTGGTGAACAGTGTGGCTCATCAACATTGCCAGGAAAAGATTCAGAAAATATGAAACATCATACAATACCAAAATACACTGGAGGGGGGCTTAAAGGAGCCTTAGAGGCACTAGCAGTGCAGGTTTAGCAGAGAAGATGTCTAGTGGCAGTAAATGTACAGTTTATGAATGAACTCTAAAGCTCCTCAGTGTACAAGAAGACTGTTGCTACTATTGATGCTATTTCTACCCATGCTAATATCCAGGCTATCACTGTCCATGCTAATGGTGTTGATCTTGCTGGAATGGCAAACTAGTTGCCATGATAATAGATTACTATAATCTACTATCTGATAAGCCACATCCCCATCCTCTGTTTGAAAAAAAGAACATCATGAGTTGGTTACACTGAACACTTTTAAGGTGAAATTGGATGACCTGGAGGCAGAAACATCTGGTTGTAGACCTGTAGCTGACCTTCAGATGTTGCTGTTTTGGATGCTAAGTGTCTTTAATGTCCATGTCCAACTTGTGCTTGTGTGTAGGTATGATTATGCTGCTGCCTGTCTTGGACAGGACACTCTTGTAAAAGAGAGTCTTTTTTTTCCTGGTTAAATAGAATAAAATAGATACAAATAAAAAAAAAATAGGAAAGGAAACCGTAACATTGCCCCCTTGCATTGCAGTCCATTTCACAATCAATTTTCACACACTCACACAGAAACTGCATCTATGTATTCAAAATTGTATTTATTTTATTTCGACCGAGGACTTCTTCCAGAGGAATAACGTCACTCTTTCAGACTATCCTGCATGTTCCCCTGATCTAAATCCTATTGAGAACATTTGGGGATGGATTGCAAGGGAAGTTTACAAAAATGGACATCAGTTCCAGACAGTGGATGCCATCCGTGAAGCCATCTACACCACTTGGAGCAACGTCCCCACTAGCCTCTTGGAAACACTCGCATCAACCATGCCAAAACTAATTTCTGAAGTGATCAGCAAGAATGGTGGAGTTACTCATTACTGAGTCCTTTTTAGAAAATGTGGTTTCTATTTTAGGGGGGTTTCGGGGTTTTTTATTTTGAGCTATGGTCTTAAACTTTTGATCAGCTGATGAATAGCCTATTTCAGTTTAATTGTTGTTTTCAATGAATTGCTTACCCAATTTTTTTTTTGTGTCACTCCCATTTCTTCTTTTTGCATTTTTAAACTCTACTTAGGACCTTTTTAAGATCCAACAGTGCAAAATGTAAATTCCTGCAAATTTTCAACTGGTCTTAAAATTTTGATCAGGAGTGTATCACACCAAATAAAAACTGAAGACAGAAACAAGTGATACATTGAAAATACAGACATGTAGAGAATATTCTCTTTACATTCAAAATAAAAAAACATGCTGTGTCATGTTGCTGTGCTGAGGTAAAGGGACAGGAGCACCTGATGCTGTGTCACTGGGGTGGTGGTGAAATATTTTAAAAGTGCATCTGAAGAGAGAAGAGAAGTATATGTGACCACAGGATTTTACATTTTAATAAAAAAACAAAAACAAACAAAACAATAAAAAAACGATGCTTGGTGTGTGCTATACACAAGATTAATATAGACTAATAATGAAAATATGATGAGATTCATTCAACTTTATCGTAATTGCGACACAGTTCAGTCTAACCAGAGTGCAAAAAGCAGTAAAGTGCAGTGAAATGAATCTAGGTATATATAAACTGAATATATTCATTTAATTCACTTCATCACATTGACGTTAAAGTACCTCTAACTTCTTTACATTTTTCTTCCTCTACTTTCCTTGTTTTCCTTCCCTGGGCACTGGATGGTTTCAGTCTTTTGGACCTTGTAATTCCGCTACAGTATCAATAAATCTTTGTCTTGGTGTTGAGGTCATGGTCCAGCCTCCTTACACCCATTGAAGGCCAGAAGAGTGACTGATGAGTTCGAACAGTTTTAGTCCTTGTCTGGATCTCTCTTCAACAGTTGTTGGCCCAGGGTGGGCTGCTAAATCCATGGTTTGCACTGTTAGACCACTAGCAGTCACCACGATTCGTATAGTACATGGGTCGTTTCCCTTCAAATCTGTGTACACTTTGCTGCGACAGGAAAGCAGATTATAAAACAGCAGCATGCAGGGCAGAGAGAGGCAGAAAATCTTGGTTAAAGTTCAGAAGGGTTTGTGAAGCTGAATAGTTCCACCTCCACAGACTGGGAGTGCTCTGACCCACAGCATGTCTGCTCTGAGCACAGAGATTATCTTCTAGTGTGTTCATGTGTCTCACAGTGTTCTGGTTATTTTACACACAGCACATTCATCTGTTATTACATTGGGTATTATGGCCATTCACTGACTAAAAGGTGGAGAACTGCTCGCTAATATACTCTCTGTAAAGACTGACTACAACTAACGGATAGGAGATACACATGTTGTATATTGGCTCATCTAATCATGGAAGGGCCCTGTTTGTACATACAAGGGATCAAATGAATCATTTGGAGCTTGTTCTGACATCACGATCCTATTAATTAAAGTTAAACGTGAACCATGTAGTTTTAGACAATATATAAGCTTTGGAAGGTAAAATTTACAACTATTTATTTGACACATTTCCATAATCGAATAAACAATTCCTACTCAGAGGGGGAAAATGTCCTTACACCACTGTTTGATACTAGAGAAGTGGCTACTTGGAAGCGTCCTGCACATCAATAAAAACTAGATCCAATGTATTTGCTTGTCATTAAATGTTCCTTCCCCAAACTACAAAGTGCACCTTTTAGTAAAATTTAACCAAGGTTTGTTATAACATTTTAAAATGAAAGAAAACGCACAGTACAGTCACTGATGTCAGGTGTCAGGAACCACCAAAAAAACATTGCCAGGTACAGGTGCAGTGTGCAGGACTGGGTTGGCAATAGGTCTTTGCATAGAATTATATTAACATGTCATATGTTGATGTTCTAATTCCAGAAACAATAAGCCCATCCACTCTTGCAGTGCCCCCCACTAGTGCAAATAAAGTATTCCTGTTAAAGTTATGGTTCCACTTGCATCCGTCATGCGATCGGATAAAAGGCCTTTCCAAACCAAGCTCCCAGGCTGAAGTTCACCTCCAGTCACAAATCACTTGTTCTGGTGGTGCAAAATCCAAGCATGATTTCACCGCAATTGAGGGTCTCAGAAACCAAATAAACAAGCTGCAGAGCTAACTAGCATCTTTAATTTCTCAGAAAAAGACACAATCCACACCAAAGCCTGGATCACATCAAATGAATGCATCAAAGTCCAGAGCTGCAAGTACTGCTTTATCAAACCCCCCAAAAAACCTGTGCCTTGGTATTGTTTTGAATGTGGTAATGACGGTCACGTTGCTCTGTCAACTAAGCTCTAGTGGTGGAAAAACAAAAGCAGTTACAACAAAAGCAGTTACAACAAAAACAGTGCATGTAGGACAGTCTTTACGGAGGGACAGACACTAAAAAAAACTGGACCGACTTGGCTTTTGCATTGCCTACCAAAGGAAATCAAACTGTGTTCCAGCCTCAGTATGTCCAGAACCTTAGGGCTCATAGAACCACAAAATGCCGACAGAAAATGCAATAAAAGTCCTGTGAAGAAACAAAATTAGATTCCTCTGATTTCTCTGTTAGAGATGTTCTGGTCAGAAATATCCATCTGAGAGGTGATCACAAACTTGCAGTCAAATGGAAAACCGAAGTTTACATTGTGGTTAAGAAAGCTTACACTCTTCCTGTTTACACAGTCAGACCTGAAAGTGAGGACCATCCTCTCAGAGCACTACGCACTACAGCACTCTGCTTCCCTGTGGGTACTTATCTACACCTAAAAAGGCTCTACATGTAAGACTAGCTCTCTGACTGGGAATATGCTCATCCACAGGCTTTCATGTTGAACATGTGGACACAGACCATCTATCAGATGAGAATGAAGAAATTCCATCCCACTGGTACAATGGATCAGCTTCACTGTTCCAAAGGAGTCTAATATGGCACCTCACAGCATAACTTCTACCCATTTATAAACCCCTGTACGTACCACCAATGTTGCAAACCCTGAAGCGTAGCGCACTGCTCAGAAACGGTTTGCTTTACCTCAGGACCAAGACCTGACGGTCTTGAGATTTCAGATTTAGCTGAAATGCAGGAGTGGAATTCAATGTAAACTTCCCTGCAGATGATGCTTCAGAGGAAATAGCCGCTTCTCCTACAGTTGATGACCCACACATATCCCTGGAAATTCATTTGCAGTACAAGACAGAACAAAGCTATGTTTTAACAAATGACCTCTGCATGAGCAGACTATTGTATGCCTGGATATCTCCTCCTCCCCTGACATTTGCTTGACAGCCCACATTCTTCTTTTGCCAAACTTCAAGCCAAAGAGGGGGGAGACTATCCCACTGAGCAACTCAACTGATTGTTCCACCTGCAGTGACAGATGTTATCATGGTGGAAAGCCATCTATCTAGTGCCTCTGATCAATACATGTAATAAGAGCAATAACGCCTCCACACTTTCTCCTTACAGGTCCCCCCTGTGATGGGAGCTGCCTCTGATCAATGGCTGTTCAGTATGTTAGGGTATGTATTGGTCTTCTACACTGGACTGTTGTTGCTGTCTGAAGCATAGTTATTGTAGAGCAGCATTACTGGTATCGAGTGAAAGATATCAACCTTACATTTTTGGTTCACTGGCATTAAAGGTAAGTACCTTTTCACTGCAGTTTTGACTCAGAAAATAAGAGTAGAAATCACTCAGCCATGGCGACTGAGTGACAGCTAGTATTGATTTCATGATGGCTGTTAACCCAGATGCTAGAGATTTATCAGCACTTGAACCCAATAGATCGAAAATCCAAACCAGTCAGCAGGTAATCTTTGTTTTATACCTACTGACTGCACTGAGAGCTTTCAGCTTCAAATGTAAACAGGTCATTAAGTACATGCAGTATAGCTAGAGGGAATGATGTTAAAACCTCGTAAAATATTCATGCCTCACCTTTCTGTCAGGTTGTCGAGATTCCCCACACTGCCCTCTGAATACCACATTTTATACATATCCTCATGGATTAGCTACCCAGGAGCATGTGTTCTATGAGGCAAGTGATTAATCAGAGCTATTACTGAGGAAGGAGAGGCGGTTGTCATTCAGTGTTCAGGTGAAGGTCATCCAATTCTAACAGTTGGAGTTACTGAATGTAGAGCCACTAGGTGGCGCCTCCTTTTGTTTAGTGGATAATGTAACCTGTACCTAGGAGAAGAGCAGATGTACTTTGGCTCCAGCATATGTAGCGATGCAGCCAGGGGAGCAAAGACCCCCTTTTATTTTATTTTATTTTGTGATGTGTTGGTGTAGGACCCTTGGCCTGTGTTTGTCAGTGCATGTATGCATTTAATAACTAGTGCCGTAGAGACCTGGCTTGGTATGGTCTGTAAGTTGAAGTGGAATAAAAGTACGTGCGGAAATCCCACATGTTGTCTGTCGTGTCGTTGAGCTAACCGGAGCTACTGCCTTTGAAGCGGACCATAACCTTCCCCTTCACCTCACACATTACACAACGCAAATGCCTCTCTGTGGAAGCCCATATCAAGGTATTATTTTTCTTCAAATGGTGGATGCCATTTATACTGAGTCATGTTATGGGTGCTGAGCAGATATGTTGTACTTCATGCAGCATTTATAGGGAGTTTGAGGATGCATCTGGCTATCAATAATAACTAAAATTATCAGGGATAATTATTTATTATGATAAATAATAAGATCCAATTTACAATAGATCCCCTCGGGGCAACACCCGTGAAGAAGGAAAATGATGGATTTTTTGACTACTTTGGTCAAGCTACCAGAGGACACAGATGTCAACAAACCGGTATGTGGCTACTTTCATAAACACTGTTTTAACTACTTTTTTATTCATTTTGAGTCATACAGTGCTGTGTTGTAAGGTGTCTGCTGATGTTGCATGACTTTTGGGGTGAGATGTGAAGCATATTAAGACGCTTAAAACACAGTGTAAAGTTCTGACCCCATGTCAGCTGTTAGCTGTCGATGCTAAATTTCCATTCACGGAGCCCTGTAATGGTTGGACCAAATGTGTTCACGTCTTCGCTACTGGCAAGTCAATGGTAGCTTGAGCAATGAAGTTGAAAGTGACACAGGCTCAAACCAGTTTAAGACAGTTGAGCAAGTGACGGGTATGGAAGAGTCAAAAGAGGGGGGTGAAATATGAGTTCTGATGGTTGCAACCTTATCAATAAAATAGCAGAGAAAATCTTCAAAGACTTGGGGAGAAGCTTCCAGACAGATGGATTTTGGGGCATTTAAAATTGAATCAATAGTTTTTAAAAGAACATGTAGTTTATTAAGATTTGGGGTAATTATGTCAGAGAAATAGAACGTTTTTTCTGCTTTGACAGTTGTATGTATGTATATATATATATATATATATATATATATATATATATATATATATATATATATATATATATATATATAATATTATATTTTCTCCAGCTTTCTTTAAGACACATGAACACATGAAGCTTATCTTTTTTCCACCTGCACTCAGCTCTCCTGCACTCACGCCTGGCTGCACGGGTGGTATCATTCAGCCATGGCTCAGATTTGGGTCTCGGGTGCATAATTTTTAGAGGAGCGACAGTGTCAAGAGTGCTGGCACAGGTGGAAAGAAAGGTTGAAGTCAGTTGCTCAGTGTCAAGGAGGGCAGAGGGTCTTGTGTCAAGCTGATTTTCAGCGAAAAACACAGAAGAAAACTGAGCAGTGGTGGAGTGGCAGTGGCGCACAGGAGCACATGGTTTTAAACTATGACAGGGCAAATTAAAATCAAATAAAACAGGCATGTGGTCAGAGAACACTGCGTCATACCTGAACATTTGAAATTGGCAAATTGTGTGATAAAACAAGGTCTAACGTGTGTCCATGTTCTTGTGTGGGTCCAGAAATATATTGTACAAGGTTAAAAGCATCAGCTAAGTCTAAAAAGTCTTTAGCCAATGGCTTAGAAGGGCAGCAGACATGCACGTTAAAATCACAAACACATAAAATCTTGTCATAGTTAGTCATAACACCAGCCAAAAATTCAGAGAGGCCTTTTATGAAGTCTCTGTTATAAAGCCACAGGCTAATGTCCATTGTCCACAGTAAGTCTATAATTTTGCAAGACTTATATTCTTATTATTATCCATTTAAAAATCTAATCCTGCATCTGCTCTTCATCTTCACTCACCAATTTGGCAGGTACAACCCACTCACTGTCTGTCCGTCTACTGCTTTCTTCTTTTTCCTGAGATCTGGTTCTCTACTGTTTTGGATCAAATGTCTCTGCCTTCATTTATTCCCATCACACACAGCAGGTGAATGAGTCACACCACAATAACCTTTGCACTAGATAATGGTCAGTCAGAGGCAAAGGTGGTGGAGCTCTGCTCCCTGCAGTCAGGCCAAGGTCAGGACCACAGTTTGATGGGTGGCTGCCTGCAAACAAATGACTGAGTGGAAGGCATGTTGTGTTCTTCTCTCAGGGCTGCACATTATGTGTGTGTGTCCTGACTTGAAGGCTGCCATTATTAAATAAACCAGCCGCAGACAATGTGTTCTTTCTGTGTCCTTGTTCTCCTGCAAAACACTCCTCTGGAATATATCTCATCAACTCCTCCAGACACAGGGAAGCAGAAATTTGTGCTGATACTTGGGTCAAGTGTCAAAGACAGATATTTGAGGCTGCATGTGCTGCATTTCATTTAAATGTGAATTTTATGTTACATCTGAAGCTGTGTGTTTTCAACTTGAATTATTCCCAACCTTTTTCCCCTAAAAACCGAAGGCTTGTTTAACCAAAAATTGAGATGTCATGAACACTGCGGCTTATTTACAGCACAACTGTGTTTCATGACATATTCTTTTTAACCAGCTGTGGTTTCAAACTTGTTTATTGTTTTCTTCTTATTCTATTATTTTTGCCTTCTTTCTTTCGGAGCAGCCTAGAGCTACAGTGCTCAGCGTAAATGAGTACACCCCCTTTGAAATGTAATATTTTAAACAATATCTCAATGCACACAAAAACAATTTCCAAAATGTTGACAAGACTAAGTTTTATATAACATCTGTTTAACTTATAACATGAAAGTAAGGTTAATAATATAACTTAGAACAACATTTTCAGTTTTACTCAAATTAGGGTGATGCAAAAATGAGTACATCCCACTGAAAGTCTCTGGAGCAAGGCTAAATTTTAGACTACAAGTGTCTAATTTAACAATAATCAACCACAGGTGAGTCTAATTATTCATTACACAGGTGACCAGCAGACAGTTGACTATAAACGGGTGTAGAAAACCCCTGCCCATTTCATGTTGTTAGCAATGGCACCACATGGAAGAGAAATGTCTCAAGACCAGAGAAACAAAATAATTTCTTTACACCACAAAGTGAAGGCTACAAAAAAGATCAGCAAAGCTTTACTTATCAGTCAGAATACTGTAGCAAAAGTGGTACAAAAACTTAAAGCTGGAACTGCAACCATGGGCGGCTGTAGCTCAGCAGGTAGAGCAGGTTGACTAGTGATCAGAAGGTCATTGGTTCAAATCCCAGCTCTGGGCAGTGCTGCATGTCGAAGTGTACTTGAGCGAGATACTGAACCCCACATTGCTCATCAGTGAGGGCCCTGCGATGAGCTGGCGACCTATCCGGTTTGGACAATGACATGACATGACTGCAACCATGTCACAGAGGCGTCCAGGTCGCCCACAGAAGTTAACACCTCGATAGGAGTGTCTTCTGATGAGAAGGGTTGAAGAAAATCAGCAAGGAAGCAGAAAGCCAAACTGTGGTGACTATTTCCCATGACACAATATGGTGTACACTGCAGAGGAAGGGCATGCATGGGAGCTGTCCCCGACGGAAGCCTCTCCTAAAGCCCAGGCACAAAAAAGCCCATCTTAGAGTTTGCCAGGGCCCATGCTGACAAAGATGAAGACTACTGGCACTCTATACTTTGGATAAATGTTTTTGGAACTGATGGCTTCAAAACTGTATGGTGTCGCAACAGTGAGGAATACAAAGTAAAATGCATTGTGTCTACAGTGAAACATGGTGGTGGCAGTGTCCTTATGTGGGGTTGCATGAGTGCTGCTGGTGTCAGGGAGCTGTGTTTCATTGATGGCATCATGAATTCACAGATGTATTGCTCTATACTGAAAGAAAAGATGCTACCATCACTCTGTGCCCTTGGTCGTCGTGCACTTTTCCAACATGACAATGATCCCAAACACACATCCAAGGCCACTGTTGGATTTCTGAAGAAGAACAGGGTGAAAGTGATTCAGTGGCCAAGTATGTCTCCTGATCTGAACCCAATTGAACACCTATGGGGGATTCTGAGACAAGTGGTCAAGCTGAGCATCACTCTCCATCAAGCATCCAGTCTCTTAAAGAGATAATTCTTGAAGAATGGAAAAATTTTAGAAGACTTAGAAGACCTAGAAGACTTGGTGCTGTCATTAAAAATCATGGAGGCCATATCAAGTACTGGATTAAGTAGTTTTTGTTGTGGGGTGTACTCATTTTTGCATCACTCTTATTTGAGTAAAACTGAAAAATGTGTAATATAAGTTATCTTATTGACCTTACTTTCATGTTAAGTATAAGTTAACAGATGTTATATTAAATTTATATATATTCAACATTTTGGAAATTGTTTTTGTGTTCATTGAGATATTGTTTAAAATGGTACTTTTCAAAGGGGGTGAACTCATTTATGCTGAGCACTGTACATTGTTGGGACTCTACCTACCTCCACCTAATGCATGTGAGTGTGAGAACTCTGGGACACAAATACAGAATTTCAACTTAAATAAATGAAAACGTCACACCATATTTTAGCTTTTAATCTGTCTAATAACAATCCATCATTGCAGGTCTAATCTCATGATATATTTTTTAAATTATTTACAATTAAATACTCTTTTGAAAAAAAACGTTTACATCCTGCCACTAAAAACCCTGTCTCATGTTAGCAATTTTTAATATATCAATCAAAGTTTGGTCTAGTATTTCCTTAGGGGAATTTCCCTAGTTGGAGCTTCTTTACCCATGTGTAAATATACTGCCACCCGGCCACATTAAGTTTTTTTAAGAAATAAAGCCATTTCTTGGCCGTTTCCACAGGGCATGGACAACCACCAGCAAATATACATTTGTGGTTTTGAGTAAAATGTCTTACAGGACCTTGCATTGAAATTCACTTTATTATCTTTGATAATGCTGACACATAAGACCATAATGTGTTGAATGCAAGCTGCATTGATTATTGTGTTTAAAGCTTTTTTTCTTTATTTTTATATAGGCTTCAGTATACAGTTTTTCTCTCAGGGATATGTTCATTGCCTGTAACAGGAGGATTATGTGATCATAGAAAGTCATATCTATTTGTGACAAAGAAAAACCTTTTCTTTAATAAAATGTCATGTCATGTCATTATCCGTAACCGCTTATCCCTTTCCATGGGGTCGCGGGGTGTTGCTACTGGAGCCAATCCCAGCCTTGTCTCAGGGCGAGGGCAGGGTACTCCCTGGATAAGTCGCCAGCTCATCGCAGGACCCTCACTGATGAGCAATGTGGGGTTCAGTATCTTGCTCAAAGACACTTCGACATGCAGCTCAGCCTTGCCCTGAGCCAGGATTTGAACTAGCGACCTTTCGATCACTAGTCGACCTGCTCTACCCGCTGAGCTACAGCCGCCCTTCTTTAATAAAATATCAGAGAAATTAATTAATCTGTTGATTTTCTGAAAATGATAATAATGATCATCAAAATAATGATCATCACAAAAGTAGGAAGTGATTGAAAAGCAAACTCTGAGTAGTAAACTCAGTTTTTATAAATCACGCGTGGAAATGCTTCCATGCAGTGTAACAATACCCCATACAGACCAATGTAACACGCATTTTGTACAACACTGTGCAGGAGACGTGAGCTGATCATAATACTCTGTACACCCAGTACACTAAATTACTTTTCAGTAATTTCATTAAAGAATACTGAGTCTGTCACAATGTAATACAAAGAAACGGGTGTATACAAAACAATAATGCAATAGGATTTGTGAGTGAAGTGGGGGAATGCGCATGGGAAAAGACAAAATTCAAGAGGAACACTGAGGTAGTTTGTAATCTTAGAGGCCGACCCTAAGATAACTAAAAGGCATGTCTTGCTGCATGTTTTTATGGGTGCTGCCGTCTGTACAGGAGAAATCAAGATGTTCATGCAGGATATTTTTGCAACTCCTAATCCAAAGGAGCGATTTCTGTTTCTCATTAGCCCCTCAGGTGTGTGATGTGTAAGAAACTGGTGACCAGGGGCGGACTGGGGTTGAAATTCAGCCTGGGAGCTTGGTTTGGAGAGGCCTTTTATCCGATCGCATGACAGATGCAAGTGGAACCGTAATTTTAACATGAATACTTTATTTGCATTACAATAACTGGAGTGGATGGGCTTATTGTTTCTGTGTGACTGGAATTGGAACATCAACATATGATATCTTAATATAATGCTATGCAAAGACCTGTCCTGTCCCAGTCCTGCACACTGCACCTGTACCTGGCACTGTTTTTTATTTTGGTGGCTCCTGCTCCACTTTCCTTTTCCTCCTCTTCTTCCATCTCCTCCTCCTCCTTCTCCTGTCCCTCCTCACCTGTTTCTTCCTCCTCCTCACTCCTATGACTGGCATTATCCTGTCCCTCTGCATCAACTCCACAACTAACACTGGCCTTGTCAGCTAATAATAACAGTAACAGCAACAATGATAAACGTTATGGCACTTTTGCAAAGAATTCAGTGTTATAACACAAATACAATATAAAAATCAACATAACAAAATCACACACACACATACACACACACACACACACACACACACAAAAACTGTAAATGAATTCCTCACTTCAATGTATTTTTCTTGAGCTATATATTAATGTAGAAACAGAGCAGAAAAACAGGATGTATAGCCTATAGGCTATATTCAAATATTATCTTTTTAGGTTTTGAACACAGACTCCCTCCTGAAATATGTTTTCTTTTGCAATAAGGAAATGCGTGTGTTTTTCTGGTCAGCCAGTAGGGATTTTATTCTTAACTGATAAAGCAGATTAATGATTTATGCAGGTGTAACAGGTGTTCAACATAAAACATATTTAAACCGGACTTCCGGTATGGCGGCGAGCTGGTCGGTGGTGTAGTTCGAGAGCTCCCTGAGCGGTCCGACATTTCCCCAACCTCAGAGTAATTCACGCAAACATATCTGTGAAACCTTTATGGGGAAATATAATCTAAGAAACGCTAAGACCGTAACAAGCCCAAACTGTGAGGAAAACGTGGAAATGGCGACAGGAGATGTCGACACAGATGAGGCTAATGTGCATGCTACAATGGCCGCCCTGCAAGCGAGCATGGACGCTATCCGCGCTGACATAAAAGCAGGGCACCTGGACATGAAAAAGGAACTGAGCGGATTCTGCGAGACAATCAAAAAAGACATGAGGGAAGAGTTCGGGAACTTTAAAGAAGAAGTTAACCAACAACTGAGTGAGATTGGGGCAGAACTCAAGAACACAGAGGCCAGAGTGGAGGAGGTGGAGACCCGAGTGGCCGAGATGGAGGAGTGGAGTGTTGCCGTGAAGGACGAGCTTCTCCGGGCTCTGAAGGAGCAAGAGAGCATCGTGTCAAAGTTAACGGATTTGGAAACACGCTCCCGCAGAAACAACCTCCGCATCTTCGGGATCCCCGAGGGGGAGGAGGGGAACAACGCATGTGAGTTTCTGGAGAGATTTATTAAGTCCGAGTTGCAACTTCCAGACATCGACCTCAACATACAGCGCTGCCACCGGTCACTCGGACCAAAACCATCACCGCCAGCTGCCCCGAGATCCATGGTCGCTTACTTCCTCGTCTACAAAACTAAGGATTTGGTGCTGAGCAGCGCATGGAAAAAGAAGGAGGTACACTTCAAGGGGAAAAGAGTGTACTTTGATCACGACTACCCAGCAGAAGTGATAAAAAAAGAGGAAGAAATACGCTCCACTGAGGAAAGTGTTAAAAGAACGAGGACTCAGGTTTCAGACACCTGCACCTGCAAGGCTCCGAGTCTTCTACGATGAAGGACCCGCTACCTATAACAACGCGGACGAGGCGACGGAGGATTTGCTGAAGAGGGGGATACTGACAACCGACGAGGGAAACACGCGCGCCGACGCATCCCAGGCAGCTGTGACACCGCGCAAGAAGCTGGAAAGAAACGCGTGGCATTCCAGCGGATCCCCAAGACACCGGGTCAGGTCCTCAGATATCGAACGAGCCAGAGAGAAGCTCCGGAGATATCAACGCTCCATCACACTGCAGGAGGATATGACCTGAGGTGTAAGAGTATCTCTTTTTTTATTAAACGCCGGTTGATGGTTATGGCTCTTAGCTTATAACATTAAGAAAATACCGACCGGACTGTTTTCACGGAGTGACAGAAACTACACCGAAAACTGTGTGTACTAAAACCGCCTAAGACGATGTCAGGATGCATCTGGAGGGGCCCTTCCTTTGAAGGCCTCCCCTCCCCGTTCAGAAGTTGTTACTTCACTTCACCTTTGGAGGTTATTTTTGTTTGGTTATGTTCAGCACAGATGGTTTTTATTTATATGTTTATATTGTTAGAAGGGAAAAATATGCGGACTGGAATTAAGAGGTAGGATGTCGAATCAGGAATACAAAATAATTACTTTAAACGTCAATGGTCTACAAAACCCTATCAAAAGGAGCAAGTTGATTACCAAGATGAAAAGAGAAAAACAACAGATTATCTTTTGGCAAGAGACTCATCTTAGTGATAAAGAACACGAAAAGTTTAAACAGTTGGGATACTGAGGGGAGATTTATTTTAGTGAAGGGCTACATTGATCACAAGCAGGTAACACTGTTGAATGTGTATAGACCCCCTGGTAATGATAAAGTATTTATAAAGAAAATATTCGATCTGATTGCTGAAGAGACTGAAGGGATTTTGGTCTGTGGCGGAGATTGGAATATACAACTACATCCATCCCTTGACTCCTCTAATGCAACAAAAAGAATTAACTCTGACACAGTCACTGTTAAGAAACTTCTCCTCGAGGCAGGAATGATGGATATTTGGAGGGTACTGAACCCCACAGCAAGGCAGTTTACGTTTTTCTCCCATCCCCATAATGTTCATTCACGGATTGACTATTTTTTTATGTTCAACTCAGATAGACACAGAATCTTGAAATGTCAAATAGGGGCTAAAGATATCTCTGACCACGCAGGTGTATATCTTTCCCTACATCTGGATACTGAAACGAAAAATACAACATGGAGGCTTAACACAAGCTTATTAAATGACCCGTTGTGTAAACAATATATGCATAAAGAATTTAAAGAATATTTAGAACAAAATGACACCGGAGAAGTGTCTCCAGGTACTGTATGGGATGCTGCTAAGGCAGTAATAAGGGGAAAACTTATAATGTGGTCTTCAATTAAAAAGAGGGAAAAGCAGAAACGAATAAACTACTTATTAAAGGAACTAAAAGATCTAGAAATTAAACACATGGAACGTAATGACCCCAAATTATTAGATCAGATAAAACTCACTAAACAAAACTTAAACAAACTATATGACAGTTATGAGGAGATGAAGGCAAAGTACATCAAGCAAAGGTACTATGATAATGGACCAAGGGCTAAAAAATTGTTAGCTTGGAGGATAAGAAAGCAGCAAGAGGAAAGGTCCATTCATAAAATTAAGGACACACAATCTGAAAAGATGTGTCATAATCTAAAAGAAATACAAAAGTCCTTTGAAAATTACTACAAAGACCTGTACACTCAACCAAAGGGAGCTGATTCTTTGAGTATTACACATTTCCTTAACTCGCTGGATCTTCCATCCATTGGACTAGAACAGAATAAAATAATGACGAATGAAATAACACAAAAAGAGCTGGATAACGCGATCTCCAGACTCAAAACAAATAAAATGCCAGGTGAGGATGGATATTCCGCCGAATGGTATAAAACATTTAGAGAGTTACTATCTCCATCACTATTGAAATGTTTTAATTTTACACTTAATGGGGGAGAAATTCCAGTCTCTTGGAGACGTGCTATCATTTCTGTAATTCCTAAGGTGGGTAAAGATAAATCTGAGTGTGGTTCTTACAGACCGATATCGATTTTAAACCTAGATTATAAATTATATGCCTCAATAATTGCAAAAAGATTAGAAAATATTATTCCGGACATAATAGATGAAGACCAGACAGGTTTTCTTAAGAATAGACAGACACAAGATAATGTAAGACGGGTATTACATTTGATGGAGCACATGAGTAAAAATGAAGATGAGTCTGTTGTTCTTAGCCTTGATGCTGAAAAGGCATTCGATTCAGTTAGTTGGGAATACCTACATTTGACATTGCAAAGATTTGGTTTCGATATTAAAGTTATCTTATATTTAAAAAACCTATATCATTCGCCTTCTGCCAGAATCAAAGTAAACGGTAGTCTGACTGACCCAGTGCCACTTGAAAGAGGCTGTCGGCAGGGATGTCCCTTAAGTCCGACTCTGTTTGCTCTATTTATCGAGCCTTTGGCCCAGGCTATTAGAGAAGATGAAAACATTAGGGGAATCTGGTCTAAAGGCACTGAGTATAAGACCTGTCTTTATGCAGATGATGTATTAATCACTCTTTCCCAACCAGATTTGAGTTTACCAGCATTAATGTCTTCCCTGAAAACATTTGGTCATTACTCGGGTTATAAGTTAAACATACATAAAACACAAGTTGTCTCATTTAACTATATTCCCCCACCTCAAATAAATAACTTGTGCAATTTTAGATGGGAAAATAGTATTATTAAATACTTAGGAATAAAAATCCCAAAGGATTTATCTACCATCTATACAACAAATTATCCTTCAATTACAACAGAGATAAAGGCAGATTTAAACAGATGGAGTTTATTACCACTGGACTTGCATAACAGAATAGATATAGTTAAAATGAATGTCTTGCCACGATTGCTTTTCCTTTTTTTATCAATACCAATAGAAATACCGCAAAAACAATTAATAGAATGGAAGAGAATGATATCTGGGTTCATCTGGAGAGGCCTCAAACCAAGGATTAGGTACAAAACATTGCAACTGTCTAAAGAAAAAGGTGGTTTGGCCTTGCCGAACATAGAGAACTACTACAAATCTGCACAGCTCAGATATTTGATCTATTTATGCGACCCAATCTACAACGCCAAGTGGAAAAATCTGGAATTAAGCCAACTGGACATTCCCCTCCAGAGCTTGCTTGGTGACAGAAATCTATACCTACAGTACAAACAAAACTTAAGCGGTTGGACAAGAACCCCCCTAAATATCTGGTTTGGTGAATGCCGAAAAAACAAACTGGAAAACCACATGAAAATATTACGATGGGTAACACATGATAAGGATTTTAAACCTGCCCAGATGGATGGACGTTTCAAACAGTGGCTCTCCAAGGGTATCACAACATACTGTCTCATTTCTGACAAAGGGACACTACACTGTTTTCAAAAACTTAAGGATAAACACGACCTAGAAAACCAAGATTTTTTTAGATACCTTCAAGTTAGAGCGCACTTTAACTGTGATCTGAGCACAACAGAGGAAGGTAGTTCTGAATTAATAAATATTTTGATCGAGGCATATAAATCTAAATTAAACCGAAAATTGATTTCTAAAATCTATACCTGCTTGCAGTCACTTAGTGGTACCTCTACTCTTTATGTTAAATCCAAATGGGAAAAAGAAGCCAAAATAACCATTTCAGAAAATGACTGGTGGAACATCTGTAAAACTCAAATGAGCACTTCTAGCTCTGGGTATTGGAGAGAATTTTCGTGGAAGAATATAACTCGATTTTTTATCACCCCCAAAATCAAACAGCTTCAGAAAGGTCAGACAAGTTATGGAAAGTGTTGGAGAGAGTGTGGAAACACACAGGCGGATCATTTCCATGTCTTCTGGGACTGTCCGATTATATACTCTTTCTGGCAAGATATAGTGGTGAAAATTAATTTAATATTGGGTTTTGAGATTAAATTTGATTTTTGTACAATTTATCTTGGTGATATTTCCCCCACAATCAACGTTACTGACAATTATTTGATAAAAATAATGTTGGTTGCAAGTAAAAAAAGCTATTACGAGAAGATGGCTGTCGAAAGAGTCTCCATCTAAAGAGGAGTGGATTGCAATTGTGAAACAAATATATGATATGGAAAAACTGACTTTTTCCTTGAACTTGAACATGGACAAATTCACCGCACTATGGAGGAAATGGACAGCTCATTTTGAATAAGTGACAGTATCCAAATTGTGTTCTGTTTTATCTTTTTATTTTTCTATTTATTTATTTATTTTTTGCTGGGGTTCGGTGCCCCCTACTGTCCTATTTGATGCACTCTCTCCGTCTTGCTGTACTCTGGTGTGTGAATGGTTTAGTCCTGTTCTGATAAGAAGAGTAGACTGGATAAATAGAACAAATCTAATCGAAGTAACTTTAACCCCTGGTCCAACAAAATATACTTATTGTTATATCTTTCCCTGTGTAACAATGTATCTGTGTAAATTTTCCGTCTGTGCACTCTGTTCCTTTTTTTTTCTTTTCTCCATTATACTGTAAATTGAAAAACTTAATAAAAATAAATTTAAAAAAAAAAAAAAAAAAACATATTTAAACCAATGAGATGTTTGTTTTGCTTTCTTTGTTTGTTAAAAGCAAAACAAACCCGTCTCGTTGGTTTAAATGTGTGTTTTATGTCTTTGCGGCATTTATGTTTTGAGCCTTGTCACTATGTGACGGACAATAAAGTTTTTTGAATCTTGAATCATTAGCTAGCAACATCATCACTAGCAAACCGACATGCCATGCCGTGGAACTTCTTTGAAGTAAATGAGACAGATAAAACACAAGCCATCTGCAATCTATGCAAGGGGAGCATCTGCAAACAGTTTCAACATGACAATGACATCATTGATTGGACCGGTGAATTAAGACATTACGGCTGATCTCACAAATTGCACAAAATGCAAAAATCGGCCGATCCGATCGGGCGGACAGCCCAGATCTTTGTGCCCTGAACGCATCTAAAACTACAAACTAGAGTTCTCAAGGGGCCTGAAATTACAACCTGACCCGGAGCAGCCGGACATACCGGCGTTGTGTCTGCTGCTGGGTCCCGTTTCTTCACTGACTGTAGCCGCGCTGACCTTCGCCCCTCCACCACGGAAAAGCTCTGTTAATCTGGAGCATTTGGCTGCATCCTGTAGTAGCCTTTTTTTCTTTTTTGCCCTTAATTTTTCTTCTCCACCCATCTCTTTCTCCAGCTTCTTTCTTTTTAGCATGTTTGCTAATTTGAATTTATTCCCCTCCTTTTTCTTAAAGGAGGGGAATAAATTCAAATTAGCACAAATTTCCCTTTTCTTTTCTCTATCCCCCCTTAATATGCAAAATATTAGATTGACCCACTCTGTGTCACCTGCGGCCATTTTATGGGGTAAAAAAAAAACGTTCTGAACACCGGTTGGTTCGGCCTAGAAAACCGCCCTTGCCAGTGACTCTCTCAGCCTGCACACACGCACACACACCCAAGCTCTTTTCACACAGAGATTCCACAATGTTGCCACAATGAAGTCCCAGCTATAGGCCACCTTTGTTGACAGTGAACCAAGCAGCTCGGCATGAAGCTGCTCCAGTGTGTCATTTCACCGCTGTGGCTCAGGTGTAGAGCCAGTGTCTTGTTATTTGAAGGTCGCTAGTTCAATTCCCCTGGTCTGCATGTGGAAGTGTCCTTGGGCAAGAAACGGAACCCCAAACTGCTCCTGATGTACTGGTTGGCACCTTGAAAGCCAACCACTACCATCAGTGTATGAACATATGTATGAATTACTGTAAGCTGCTTTGGACAAAAATGTCTGATAAATGCCCTAAATGTAATTTCAGACAGCATGCTGATGCTGAGAAACCAAAAGAGGCGTGACAGTCAGTTTACTACAGTTTTAATTTCTGTGTCTGTAGAATATGTCACAGTCATGAAGAAAATACACCCAACAGGTAAAGGGCAGTTTTTTTCTCCCTCCCTTTCCTCCCACTCTATCTTCCTCCTGCTTTCTTGCTTGTTAAATGAAGGTAAAGGAAAATCATGTCATCATATTTATTGATAATTATTGAAGGCAAACAAATGGATGGACTGACATGAACTATCACTATTTTTTGATGTCGCATTTGAGTGGCCCCCTCTACCTAACTGTTGTTCCCTTTTATGTCCCCCACATGAATATAATCTGGATCTGCCTCTGCTCACTTTTAAGATATCAAGTATTTAATTAGATCTGATATTTGTCTGTTCAACTTCAATTCAATGTTAATATTTAAATAAGCTTTTGGGGCGGTGAAAATAGAGACAGAATAAGTAGCCAGACTGAGCTGTTGGATATTGTGTTTGCTTTCCTGATTTAGTTTTTGATTAAATGCATCAGCCTTCTCACTGGAGTCAAAGCTTAATGCACCCAGCAAGGCAACAACATTGCTTGTGCTTAAACGGATAGTTTGTGTTTCTTGAAGTAGGGTCATATAAAGTACATATCTATAGTTGATCTGTTCCCTACCATAATCACCGATCAGTGCAGCCTCAGTTTGGAGAAGCAGAGAGCTGCTCCAGCCCAGACGCTCAGCTTTGTACTGCAGTGAACGGGGTCCAGAGAAAAAGAGAAATAAACCACCTAAAACAAGGCTCACCTGAAAAAATCTATAACAGTTCAAGTGTACGTTGTATAGGGAAAATTCACACCGCTTTACATTGCCTTTCTTTTAGCACTACATTTTCTCAACTGTAGAACCTCAGTATTCCTATGCATTGAAGCAACCGCGTAGGGATACAGAGGTTCTACGGTTCTACCATCTTTCTCAAACGAGGACCACAAAACTTGATGAGTGTGTTCTTCAAGACATTTTTGGCTTGATCGTGAAAACATTTTGATGATATGATGTATGTAGCTGCAGTAGAAGGAGACTTAAAATTAAAATCAAGGAACAGGGTCACTTAATTTGACTAACTGACTGACACAAGTTTCAGATATACCATTAAATATATTCATGCACAGAACAAGCACTGTGGATTTTGTCCCCATCACTTGTGCCTGATTCGGATTGACACACGGTCTAGTTCAAATCCATATTGCAGGTCTGTCTGAATAGGTCAGTTTGTGTCATCTGACTGCCCTTCACAAGTCTGAGTTGGAGTGTGCCAAGCGTATTGGAAATGTATTATTTAATGTATGTATGTATGTGTGCACAATAGTCATATGGCAGGGCCTGTGTAGGAGGCAAATGAACTCATCTAATGTCACGTGTGCATGCAGACTCTGCATGCGCAGCGATCCACCAATCACATTAGTTCTAATTTAGTGTGCCTAAGCAGACCCCACCCCTGCTCATGGAGTGAGTTGCTGGTAACAAGATTGAAAAATGATCAATGAACAAGAGAAAATCTCTGAAAACAAAGATTTGGTGCCAAAAGGAAAAGCAACGTCAGTTATCTGGAATTGTTTTGGCTACCAGAAGGATGATATTGACCAAACACGTGTTCTGTGTCAACAGTGTTTTGCATCTGTTGCCACAAAGAGAGGTAACACTACTAATTACGGTAGTTTGACCATTTAAGTTGGTACCACACAGCTCAGAATGACAGAAACGGGTAAGACCAGTGCAGGTTAATTGTCCACAAGATAGAAGCAGTGCAGCATGATATAAAGTGCTATTGAGGTCATCTGATGAAAATTCATGTATTTGTTCATATCACAATATCGCAGGGTAATAAAAAAAAAACACAGTGTCAGTTGTTTCCAACATCGTGCAGCCCTAATTTAATGTTTAACCAGTTGTCAGAATATCTCAGTGTTTGTCCCCCCTTTGCTTTACTGACAGCATGCGTTGAAACCTACATGATTTTTTGTGCTAGCATCAACATGTGAGTGTTAATTATGAAAACTAACCAGATGTTATGTTGTTGTTTCGGTGTGTGACTTCCTGTCTGCTCTGTGCTGAATTTGGCATTCTCCAGCATTCAGCAGAAATAGAAGCCTTGTGTATTTGCAACAGAATATATGTATTATATATATTTATTATGAATATAATTATGAATTATGTTATAATTGAATGCACCATTGTATCTTAATGATTTGTTAAATTTTGAAAATATGTACAGCAAAAACATGTTTCCACCCAGTCTATGATATGTATTCTCAAGAGGACAGACTGCAATCACCTGTCTTATGCTGTTATTACTTGAAGCAGAGTTATCAAATGCCACTGGAAAACCTCCTGAGTGATAATCTACATTTTTATATATATACATATATATGTGTGTGTGTGTGTGTGTGTATGTGTGTGTGTGTGTGTGTGTGTGTGTGTGTGTGTGTATATGTATGTGTATACATATATACGTATATAATGTAGATTCTCACTGAAGGCATCAAAACTACTCTTGGAATTATGTAGTAAACAAAAAACTGAAATAACTCAAAACACATTTTAGATTTTAGATTCTTCAAAATAACCACCCTTTGCTTTGATTAGTGCTTGGCACACTCAAGAGATGTGTCTGCTACTAGAACTCTGCATGGTATTCTTCTGGGCTCTAATCTGAGGTGCTGTTAACTTGCGATTTCTGAGGCTGGTGGCTCGGATGAACTTCTCCTCAGCAGCAGACGTGACTCTTGTTCTTGCTGTCCTGGGGCAGTCCTCATGTGAACCAGTTTCGGCATAGCGGTGGGAGTGCACTTGGGTAGACATTCAAAGTTTTTGCAATTTTCCCAGACTGACTGACATTCAGTTCTGAAAGTGATGATGGACTTATATGGATATTATGGCAGGAACCAAACAGTTGTCAAATAGGGCTGTCAGCAGTGACTTCTGCACAACACAACTGATGGTCCCAACTCCATTAAAAAGGCAAGAAGATCCACAAATGAACCCTGACAAGACACACCTCTGAAGTGAAAACCATTTCAGGTGACATCATGAAACTCATTGAGAGAAGGCCGAGGGTTTGCCACACTGCCAACAAAGCAAAGGGCGGCTACTTTGAGGAATCTAATATCTAAAACATAGTTATTTCACACTTTGTTTACTACATGATTCCATGTGTTCATTCATGACACGACATGAAACTGTCATTAAATGAGAAGGTGTGTCCAAACTTGACTTGTAGTGTAGTTTATCAGTGAAGTGAATGATACCATCGGTTGAAGTCGAGCAAGAAAAACATGTTTCAATATTCAAATGGGCATGTCACCATTGTTTTGTGAATCATTTATTAACATAAAATAAAGCAAAAGAGCAGTCCAGTTTCTATGATGTAAAGGGTTTTGTTGTGCATGCAAATGTGACTGGTCTAACCACGCTAATTTGCACTATAAAAATATTTTAAATGTATGCACATGAATGTGGTGACAGAGTGTGTATGCGTGTGAGTGCTCGAAATGTAAAAAACAGTGTTAGTTATGCAAATGTGGAGGGAGTGGGTGTGAGTGTGTTAGTGTGTGTTTGTGTGTGCGTGTGTATGTGTGTATGTGTGTATGTGTAATCCATGTTGTCAACAACACCACCTGGGATTTTAACCCAGGAAATGGCCATACAAGGCCAACACAGGTTCGTTAAATCACAAGAGGGCCAGAGACTGTGGTTTCAAAGAAACATACTTTTTTATCAACAATGGCTTAAAATGACTTTAAAATAAATGAGGGTTGGCTGACCAAAAGGGGGGAGGGATATGCCCAGATAGGGCCACCACACTGGCAAAAGAAACAAAAAAGAACCCAACCAGGGCTGGGGCTTACCACAGTGGCAGGGAACTAAAGAAAAGGGACAAAATCCAACTATAAACCACCAGTGCACTGCAACCAAAAACTGTATCAAACACCACCACCAGGGGAGGGCTGCCAATCGCTTGGGCCTCAGAGAAAAACACAAAATTAACACAAAGCACAGTGTGGGGATACCTGAGGGCATCTACAGTTAAAAGAAGAAAGAAAACCAAATACACAATCAGTTAATACCAAAGAAACCAGAACAAAATAGAAATAATTTATATAACATGAAAAAAAGAAGAAATTCAGTCTACAACAAAGAAAAAAAGAACAACAAAAAAGAAACACCACACAAACCAACTTAGTCTAAGAAAATCATATATTGAAACAAAGCTAGCTAGCTATATGTATATGTCTATCTATCTCTATCTATCTGT
Source organism: Acanthopagrus latus (assembly GCF_904848185.1). NCBI lineage: Eukaryota > Metazoa > Chordata > Actinopteri > Spariformes > Sparidae > Acanthopagrus > Acanthopagrus latus. The sequence continues at coordinate 1,424,734 of NC_051052.1, read as the reverse complement.
TCAAAAGGTCCGCTGTAATGTTAGAATTATTTATTTAATTGACAGCTGTGCAACGTCACGTGATTAGTTCCAGCACGTTCGCGCAGCCAGCGGGGGGTTACAGTTGCCACAAACCGAAAGTAGTGGAGCAGGTTAAGGAGAACGGGAGCCTTTCTCCCGCATGTTACTCTGGATTTCGGAGTCATACGTGACATTTCAAGTTCTTTGTGTGCGTGTTGGAATTGAAGTAAGTGCCAAACTCATGTTTAATCTGTCACGTTGTGTTTAGTCTGTGTACGCGTGATTAGTCAACCTGATATTCATTTCGTGTGCATGTATTGCTTCTCTGTTCCCACGAACCTCATGTCTGTGTCTCAGTAGAGTTATTTAAGCCTGTTTTCATTTAAGAGACAATTGAGTTTGTATATAATTCCAGACATGTCTGTGTAACGTGTAAGTTAAGAAATATGCTCATGTCACACTGAAATTGGGTAATGAGTGTGTGCGTGATGCCTGCGTGTACTCTAGGCCACGAGGCTCGCACGTGATTGGTTTATACAAGTGTAATTATTACACAGATCTATCTATATAGATAGATAGATAGATAGATAGATAGATGGAGAGATGGCGATTGAGAAAGATATATATATGTGTATATATATATATATATATATATATATATATATATATATATATACACACATATACATATATTTCTAGATAGATAGATAGATAGATAGATAGATAGATAGATAGAGAGAGAGAGAGAGAGATAGAAATAGAAATAGAGATACATTGAGATGGAGATGGAGATATATCTATCGATAGATAGATCGATGGATCGATAGATAGAAATGGAGATGGAGATTATATATATATATATATATATATATATATATATATATATATATATATATATAGAGAGAGATAGATCTATCTCTATATATATCTATGTCTCCATTTCCATTCCTATCTATATATCTATCTATCCATCCATCTACCTATCTATCTAGACAGATAGATGGATCACGTGCAGTGACCCGACAGTATGGAGCTTCTCAGTCCACCTGGAGCCGAGCCAGGACAGCAGCAACCTTGTCGTGTTGGCTGATGACCGGAACTCACCAGGACGCCAACTAAGTGCAGAACTAGAAGAGTGGGAGCCGCCGGTTACGGCAGCCCCACTGCACAGCAAAAGAGAAAGTGTCACAACCAGCGCAATAAATGGAAAACTGCAGCTGCAGACAAATAGGAGCAGCATACCTCTGAGCTCCACTGCACCTAACACACGCCCACCCGAACTGCTCGCTCCCTCTGGCTCACTGTCACTCCCAGCACTGCAACGGAATGGGAGGATGAAGCCCCAGAGCCGAATAAAAAAAGCGCAACTGCAGATAGTAAAGGATGCCTACCTATCTTAATGACACGACGGGGAGACACGGATACGTACGCCACACACACCAGAAAATTGTGGCGCGCTCAGCCGAAGCAGAGGGAGAGGGGTGACCAACACATCTGGTTTTAATCACCCGCAGCTCTGCCCAACAATTAACCTGCCTCAGCTGGCACCACGCCATGCAGTGACCAGGGGGGAGATGACCCACCCGGCCACACAAATATGTCTCCTCAGTGATTGTTGTTATTACCTTTCTGGGTGTATTCACAAACTCCTACAGTGGAACCCCGGCTTACGAAGACCCCATTTAACGAAAAATTCAAGTTACGAAGGCACTTAACGGCAATATTTTTGCCCGTGGTACGACAAAATGCCCGCATAACGAAATCCCACAAATACAGGAAAATTCACGTTAATTTCAAATTTCCCGCGACCGAAATTTAAAAAAAAAATATATAAAATAGAAAATTTAAAAAAAAAAGATAAGTTTAAAAAAATGTTTTAAAAAAATATCATTGCACAGTGTACGCACGTACATTAATTAACGTAAATGTAAGTTTTAGTTTTAATGTTTAGAATTAAATTTCATAATATTATGTACATGTACACATACGTATGTATGCATGCATACGTATGCTTTCTTCAGCCTCCGCCACCTCCTCCTCCACCAAGAACTTCGTCTTCAGCCAGCATCGCCTCACTCAAAAGGTACATACATAATTCATTTTATTGATATTTATTAATACATTTATCATTTATAAATTATTTTCTCCATTTCAGATTGTATTTTGGAATATTCTTAGCGTATTTCTTCTACAAATATTAAGTCATATTTGTAGAAGAAATACACAACTGGTAGGGGGCCTGGAACAAATTAGGCTATTTACAGGGGAAAAGGTGCTTCGACTTACGAAAATTTTGACTTACGAAAGACCCTCTGGTACAAATTCATTTCGTAAATCTGGGTTCCACTGTATATGTATGGTGTGGAGGTAGTATAATTAGGTCATGCCTTAAGTTACACAGTAGAAAAACACAACTTTAGACAGTAGCACTTTTGGTGGAGCAGTGCAAGAAGCAGTCATTATATTCGCATATAAAAGTGATTTGGTGTTAATTTGGTGTTGATTGCCCCTTCATTGGAAAGAATGCATTGTGGCCAGTAACTTTAACTTGTGAGAGAAGGTAATTACAAACATTTGTGGATAAAGAATTCAGATATTTAAGTTCCAAAATTCAGCAACCGCCATGTTGTATTTGTTGATTTATCAGCAAAACATATTCTGCAAGCATTTGGCACTAGGCAAGAAATCATACAGCAACAACAATTATCAAGGTTTGCCAAATGTATCTTACAATTAGAAACCCACAACACCTTACCATTAAATATATCTCATCACTTAAAAGAATATTGCAGGAGCAAAGTACATAAAGAACAAAGAACATAGTTCATAGACCACAGAAATGTATTCTTGACCTTGGAAACATTAACACCTAACTTACTTTTGCTATAGCCTTCTACTGTATCTTTTACTGCAGTTTCCTCACTGAATGGAGATTTGAGTCACAGACGGTTATTGTTTCTGGTGTTCCTTTGTTTTCTTTTGTAGGCTCACCTTTTTCATGGGATGTCATGATGATTCCTGTCACTCTGCAACTGAAATCTGAGACTTTGTCTGTGCACACAAAAAGCACATTTCTCTTAATTATGGAGTATCACGAACATGCCAGACAAACAGGGAACAGTAGAAAGCAGACGATCATTTATCTCATCAGAAAACATCCAGAAGGCACCCATTAGCTCAGTTGGTAGAGCGGGCATCCCATGTACAGAGCTTTGTCCCCACTGCAGCAAAATAAACCAACAGACTTTTGCACCTGATGTCACATATTTATAACATCACTTACACTAGCAACAAAACCCTAAACAGGTTAGTCAGGGTAAGGCTTAGTCAGCAGCCTTAACTACAACACACGTCATAGCATCGCACCTTGAATGTAGAGTAAATTAGCGTGTTCACTTGGGTATTGTGGTCACATCACAGCTGAGCTGAGTGAGCCATGATTACTGCAGTGTTAACTGACCCCATGATTACTGCAGGGATAACTGACCCCATGATTACTGCAGTGTTAACTGACCCCATGATTACTGCAGGGATAACTGACCCCATGATTACTGCAGGGATAACTGACCCCATGATTACTGCAGGGATAACTGACCCCATGATTACTGCAGGGATAACTGACCCCATGATTACTGCAGGGATAACTGATCTGATGCCCCGTTTACACCACGAGAATATGCAGATATTTGTTTACAGGAAAACCCTGTTTTTATCACAGCAAATGATTATTTCTAAAAACTCCGACCAAAGTGGAGATTTCTGAAAACACTGGTTATGTGTTGCTGTGTCAACTGGGAGAAACGGGGTTTTAGGTTCTCAAACATCACATTGTGTGCCAGAAAATGCTTAACATCATGTGTGCACCCTATCGGTTTGGCCACACGAACGAACCTCGCACCATATTTGTGGTTTTGAAAGGAACAGGAAGTTGATTGTATTATTCGTTGTTGTCGATTCTTAGGATTCTGATTGGCTTGCATGGCTTTATCCTTCTCCCTACACTGCCGCCCATAGGTTTGGCATAGTTATAATGGCACTCGACAGCGTATTTATGCGGGTTGATTTAAATGACAACTTTTTGAAAACGATGTGTGCACGATGTTATTATTAAAAACAGAGGGGGGAATATTCATTTCTGTAAATACCCGGCTATGTGTAAATGTAGCCTGAGAGTAAATCCTGATTGTTCATGTTCACATTGCACATAGACGCCAGATGTTAGCAGGTGTTAGTGGTTATTTGTCAAAAGGCTCTAAGGATTAGGATAGTGAGATGAAGAAAATATAATCTATAATTGCTTTTTTAAATGTATCTTACTTTATTAATCCACCATTAAATACCACTTTTAAAAGGTAATCATTGCATTAACATTGACATATGTGTCAGACAAAATGCTCATTACTAAGGAAACTACTGGCAGCAGAAACCCTACTGCTTCTCCAGGGATGAGGAGTGTGATGAAAGTCAGCATCCAAACAAGACTTGATCCAACCTAAAGCTCTGTGTGCAGCAGATAAAGATTCTGGGGTTTATTGGGTGCTGATGCTCTGACATAAAGCTCACTGCTTCTCAACCCTTCTCCCCCATGCATTATAAAGATAAAAAAAAGGTTTAAAAGAAGCCTGATTAGAGACTCTTGAGATAGCTGTCAGCATTTTGGAGCTAATCCTTCTCTGAAACCAGCAGCAGCCACATCAGTCAGTGTTCAGAAGGAAAGAGAAACAGTTGACCACTAGTGATCTGTATTTTTCATCTCATTCCAGAAGAATCCATTAGGGTCGGTGTATATCACTGCCTCTCAAGAAAGTGTATTGATATTTGGATTAGATTGAGCTCCTGTGTTGTAGAATTACTGTAATAAGTGCACACTCGGTTAGCTATAGTTGGATGCTTTGGATTTGGGACACTGTTCAAAACATAAATAAAACACCATTTGATAATTTTCTAACCATTCTTGACATACACTCAATTGGATATCATTATAAAGACAATATATTCAATGTTTTAACTCCTCAGTTTTATTGATATTTGTAAATATATGTTTTTGTAAATATATGTTTATTCAAAAATCTTTTGATTTGCTATGCAATGCCCAATTTTCCAGATCAGCCAAAATGTATTTAAATCCAGCCAATAAAATCCTGTGAGCTTATTTTGAAATACTGCCCCCACATCATTCAGTCATTGAACCGTCCCTATCGGCCTCCTCTATCCATATTGGATCCTTTTCCTGCTGGATTTTGTCTTTCAAACTGGCAAGTCCCACAGTTTGTGCCAAGTTTCCATCAGATTTAAATGTGTAGAAGAAAGCAAGTGGGTCAGTTCATGACCAGAAGTGAATGTATCTCCTGTTCCAAATGTCACCTCACAGGTCAGTCAGGCTCTTGTATATGCAGCCATAAGCAAACACACCTGACACAAGTCTGTTGACAAACTTGTTTTGAAAAAGTGGCTATATACATAAATTGAAATAATAATGAAAATAATGTATTTTCGGTAGTATCAACTCTTTAACTAGCAGCTATAGCTGCTATAGCTACCGGTTAATATATTGAATGTTTAAAGGGATATTCCTGTGTAACTTTAATCCATGTTCTAACACACCTTGACACCGAGTACGACCCCCCCTTGAGAGATAAAGTTTGCGGACCGCTAGCTTAGGTAGTTTTAGCATCCTCAGAAACGACCTCACAGCAAAAATAAACTGCAGCAAATGGGTCCAAGTATAAATCGCCATCAAAAAGCCACAAATAATGCTCAGAACAGCACCAAACTTCAGCATCATTAGAAACAGGGTCCCAGCACATATTTCAAGGCATCAAATATTTGATATCGTTACCGGCTTTGTCGGAAAAGATAAACAAAACTCACCTCTCCAGCTGCAGGCTTGTTGTGGGGAAGCCCTGTGAGTCGATTGCCGAGTGCAGTAGTGTTCCGCAGCTCAGTGAATACCATTACTGCAGGACGTGGTGTCGCTGGCTGCAGGCCGCACACACACGCAATGCATATTGCTCTGTGGTGTTGCTGGCTACAAGCAGCAAACACACGTGCGCACACACACATACACCCGCCCAACACACAGCTCTCCGACCCGTTTAAGTCGTAGTTGAAGACATCCCACGATTATTCAGTCCCTCAACTGTTAAGTAGCGTGATCAAGGGTGTGCACACTTACTCGTCCTACTGTTTCCTGGATACATACATACTCACTCAATCAGTTCACACTCACCTTGTCCTCAGCCATGCAGGCAAAATGGGGCCAAATCATTTCCACCCTTAAAAAGAGAGAGACACACATCTCCATGGTCATGTGACCATGAATACAAATGTTTTATTATATAGATGGTGATTGTGTGGCCAAATCACTTGCTTCATTTATGGGGAAATGTTAGATAATAGGGTAACATGACTGTGTAAAACTCATGTTTAAACAGCCTCTAGGTGTTTCCTCTGCCCCTTAACCCCTTAACGCCTATTGTCGCAAATTTGCCTCAAACTGCTTCTATTCAGAATGCAGCTGAGACAGTGCATGTGTTCCCCCAGTGTCGGTTCATTCCTTATATTAGAAGACAAAATGAACATAATTAATCTAGTACACGCACATACATGCACACATTTTTTTTATTGTTGTTTTGTTATCATTGTCATGATGAAGTTTTGAATGTCTGTCATGAAACCAGATTACAATTTAAATTTACAGAGTATGTTGGCATTAAAAAAATCAATTTCATGAAATGTGTTTTAATTACTACTTTATTATTAATTATTCATTTGCATCATACCCAAATTTATAACTATTCTATGTGCTACAGTCAAATGAATTATCTCCTCTTAAATTAGTCTCTGCTTGAAAGCAAAAACACAAATAACTAATGTTTTTAACATAATTGCACATAAATTCAGGCATCAAGGGGTTAAGATCATTGATCAAGTAATTTTGTAAAAGTGGATATGCCCAGGAGAGGGGCTTTTTGGTTTAAAAAAAAGGCCATTTTGACTTGACTATGCTATGGTGGTTACAGATGAGGTAACAAAACATTAAGTAGTTGTGAACACACGTAAGCCGTCTCTTTGCTTCTCCATTGCTGTGCTGTTGTCATGTCGTGTGTTCAATTTGAGAGGTGGTCATGCGCAGCTTGTCCCGGTCCTCACCCTGAACACAAGTTTAATCCGACATGCAGTGATGGCTGAACGCAAAGGGTGGATCATTTGGAGCTACTTCACAGCTGTAAATGAAAACATTGCAGACTATGATGTGTGGAGGAAGTTGTTCACTACTGTGGCATCACCACGAAGTTATTTCACTAACACAGACCACGCCAAATACTGATACGAATTTAGAAAGGTTTATTGGACAGTATGTATCTGTAGGATCGACGAGGTGTAGGGGGAGGGGTTTAGGGTTCGAGGAGAGGGATGGAGGGTTGGAGGGGTAAGTTGGAAGGGTCGAGGGTAGAGGGATGAAAGGATGGGGGTCGAGGGATGATGGGATGGAGGGATGAAAGGATGAAGGGATGAAAGGGGGAGTCAGGGTTGTAGGCGCAATGATGGGGGAGGAGGTTGATGGACCACTGTAGGTGGTCACGGTCTTAGTTCCCGAATCTACTTTATCAAACTTCATTTCACTAACACAGACCACGGCAAATACTGATACGAATTTAGAAAGGCTTATTGGACATCATGTATTTGTAGGATCGACAAGGTGTAGGAGGGACGGATTGAGGGTTCGAGGAGAGGGATGGAGGGTTGGAGGGGTGAGATGGAAGGGTCGAGGGTAGAGGGGTGAGGTTAGGGTCGAGGGTCGAGGGTGGAGGGATGAAAGGATGGGGGTCGAGGGATGATGGGATGGAGGGATGAAGGGATGAAAGGCGGAGTCAGGGTTGGAGGTGCAACGATGGGGGAGGAGGTTGGTGGACCGCTGTAGGTTGGTGGCGGTGGGACGTGAGTGGATCTGGGAAGCCGAGACTCTGGGTGGGGGAGCCGTCTCCATGCTTCCTCTTTTTGGAATGATCCCCAAGAGGACTTCAGGTGGAAAGGTGTGCGTGGGTTTTTCTAATGTCGTTCAGGTTGTGGCGGATGTATGTGAGGTACGCGGGGAAGACCAGTGGTCGAGGATTTTAATGGTGTGTTCGGGGACTGTCTGGAAGCAGTGGAGGCGGCTCCTATGCAGAATGAATGACCAGAATAAAGCTTGGGGGGTATTCTGGATCTGGAGAGTATTTGACAGAAATTTAGGTGAAACCAGAATCGTGTGGCAACTTGGCCTGTCTTTGAGACAAACAGAGGGTCTTGGGGGTGAAGCTTCATTGGCTAGTCTCGAAGCGACGTAGTTGCAAATGGGTTTGTATGGACTTAGGAAAGAGTCCAGGCGGAAGAGGTTGGTCTTGCTGAGTTTGAGGTGAAAGATGAGGGTGTCGGTGGACTGGATGGAAATGTTGGATAGAGAAGCGTATCGAGTTGGTTGGTAGACGAGGGATGGAGCGTTGAATTCTGAGCAGCGTAGAAAGCCTCACTTAAACTAGGAAGGATTCTAGGACTTTGTTGGTGTGTGTAGACAAATAGCCGGAGCGGAGAGTACTAATGCAGCGGGCAAGGAGGTCTGAAATGGGGGGCAAACGTTTCATCGTGAGACGAGTTTCAGCCTTATGTAGGCCTTTCAATAGCACGCTTATGTATGAGTGGGACGAGGCTGGACATGGGGCCCCTGAGGATAGTTTAACGAAAAAGTTGATGCCGCTGATGTAGACCTGAATGGTGGATGATTTTATCTTAAGGATGGAATGGGCAAATGTGATGAAGTTAGAGAGGACGTCAAAAGAAGGGAATGGGACGCTGTAAGCGGAGTGGAAAGTTTTGTAACAATTCCATCCGGTCAGGTACAATGGCATCTTGGGAAGTGGAGACTAGATGTTCCATGGTGGGGTCAGTTGAAGATGGTGGCTGAAAATGGTGGGACTGGGGTCGGGAGAGGTTCGGAGGCTGGTGCCAATTGTCTGAATCTCTGAAAAGAGAAACAAGATAGGGAGTCAGCGACTGAGTTTTTATGGCCTGGGATGTGAGAGGCTCGAATGAATTGATGTTGAGCTGAGACCAGGGTGAGCCTCTGCATGAACTGCATGATGTCAAGGCAATGGGACCTCCCTTTGTTGATTATGTCAACATTATGTTCTCTGAGTAGATGGCAATGGTCTTCTTTGACCATTTGTGGCCCCAAAGGATGGCTGCAACCAGGACTAGGTACATTTCGTATATGGTGGAGGAAGGTGTGAGAGAAGATAATTCAGGCGGCCATGTGGCTGAGAACCACCTGCCACCATAATAGCCGCCAAAGCCGATGGAAGGGGCTGCGTCTGTGAACAGCTGGATGTCTTCTGGTTTAGTGACATGGTCATTGTAAAAGAACGAGATGCCGTTCCAGGACGACAGGAATTGATGCCACAATTTTAGCTCCATCTTGCATGCTTCGTCCAGTGGAACGTGGGCATGGAGAGATGGGACGGAAGCAGCTACGGAGAGGAGGTGTGACAAGAAGGAACGACCTTGGGGGATGATACGGATGGCATAGTTGAGGTGGCCTTGCAACGAGAGTACTTGCCATTTGGTGCATGTGTGAGCCAGGAGGAAGTTTGAAATGAGAAGGGCAATCTGATGGGTTTTCTCCGGAGGCAGAGATGCTTGGAATGACAGAGAGTCTAGGGTGATGCCCAGGAATTCCAAGGAAGTGATGGGGCCTTCCATTTTCTCTGGGGCTAGGGGAACTCCGAGTTCATGGAATGTGGAGGTCAGAGTGTTGAGACCATGTAATGGGGGTGAAGATGGTGGTGTGACGACGTGAAAGTCATCGAGGAGGTGGAGTTTGTGGTTATTTGTCAGGATCCAGCAGAGCGCTTTGGATAGAGAGTCGAATATTTTTGGGCTGCTTTTGCACCCGAAGGTCAGACGAACTGCAAAGTTAGTATGCGCCCTTCCAGAGGATGCCGAAAAGACCCCAGTGGTCAAGGTGGATGGGAAGGACTTTAAATGCGCTAGTTATGTCAGCCTTGGATAGCCAGGCTCCTTGGCTGGCTAGGCGGATGAGGGAGATGGCGTGGTCGATTGAAGTATATTGCATGAGAGGATGTGATAAGTGTAGAAACTGTGTCTGCCGAACCGCAAGGCCAGGTCTAGGATCAGTGACATATAGTCGTCCAGTTCTGACCTGCGGTTGGGGAAGGTGGAACAGATGATGTCACGGTACAGTGATAATGTGAAAGCGAATTCGACGGCTGTGAGTTCCTTGGAGCGGGTGGTGAGTGGCTGCTGGAGTTTGATGGGGCCAAGTGAAGTTAGCACTTCTCTGGGGAACTGAGGAAAGCATGTGGTGGGGTGAATGAGTTGAGCAAGTTCAACGTAATTACCGGCGAGGATCTGTTGCCTGAGTGAGGTTGACACAGGGGGTGGTCGAGCGGGTGCAACTGGACGTGCTACGGGAAGAGTGGTGGCTAAATTGAAGCTATTGGGCGGTTGAGGATGGGTGGGAAAGGCGCTGAAACCTGCTGCGGGTGGAGCTGTGGAAAAAAAGGGGTGCATGAAAGTGCATCTAGGTGACGGTGGTGGCCTTTATCAAGGTGGGAGGCTCTAAGGTGGTCAGAGAAGATGGAATAGGAAAGTAGAAACAAGAGAAGAGGAAAGGATGCTGGGATGGAGGGATGCATGTGCTCAGGTTGTTTGTGAGGGCTGAGGAAAAAGGGAAGTGGGTTGGGATAACTCTGTGACAGGAAGAGCCTGTGCAGAGTGAGATACAACCTGGCCCTCTGAGAGGGCTGATGCTGAAGGCTGAGCGTCTTGGGCCATGCAGCGCACCGTGACTTCATCGACATTGCTGCGGACGTGGCGCTGTGAACCCGGAAGTGCTTGGAAAGCTCGACGAGGGAGAGCGGTGTGTTGCTGAGAGTCTGTGAGGAGTTTGAAAAGATTTGCCTTCTTGTTGGAGCGATGGAAAGGGATGTTGAGTTGGCTGAGTGTGTGTCTGAGGTGAGCGACTGTCCAGTCGGAGATGTTTGGAGCTGAGGTGCCGTCGGAGAGTTGATGGGGTGAATCCGGACCGGAGGTGCTTCGCCTGTTGCTCGAGCGCCTGGACGTCAAGTGGGCAGGTGATGGCCCTGTGGAGCGGCCTGTGGAGCGGCCTGTGGAGCGGCCTGTGGAGCGGCCGGCATCCCTCGGACGCTAAAGACAGGATCTTCCCCTCATGCTGCTGGAAGGCGAATGTCCGACGATGTCGGAGATGTTAGAAGATGAATGCCGAGAGCGCGGGGGAATGTGGATGACGGAGGGCATCTGAGGTAGCTGAGAGGATTGGATATTGTTGTTGATTGATGGAAAGGTTTCTGGGACTTCTGGAGTGTGATGATCTCCTTCAAAGGTGTTGCAGTCTGATGGGTAGAGAAGGAACTGGTCCATTGTTGAGGTAAGCGTTCTTTTCTCTTTTGCTTTTTTCACTGCCAGTCTGTCACGATTATGTGAAGACTGTATATTCCTATATGGCTACATGTAGTCTTATTATTTTTGGTATTTCACCAAGGTGTTAGACACTGTTAGACACTGTTCTGTTATTTGTCTGTTACTGTCCTTTTTTTATATAAATATAAAGTATTTGTATGGAAATTGGTGATAATGACCCCGTATTATTTGATATCAGATCAAAACAAAATTTCGAGGTATTACCCAAACCCTAATGGCGATGGCTCGGGAAAGAAAGAACCTGAAACATGTCCAGTTGACCTGGATGACTAAGAACCTTCATCAGCATGTTAGTTTACATTATGTTGAAAGTCCAGCTGGATCGTTTTTATTTATTATTAATATCTTGACTGACATTTAATGCAGAGAGAAGGCAAAATGTGCCCTTGACACGGTGGACTGGCAGAACATCTAATCAGAGGATAAACCCCAATACACCCCCTGGACCAGCTTTCTGTTATAAAGGGTTAGGTCCCTAAATCTACAAGGTGTTTCTTAAAAGTGTAATTAAATAGGGGCTGCTTAAGCCGGTAGTGAGGAGACTCACCTAACTTCTCACTGCCTACATCCAAATATGTACCCTGCTCCTCCTCCTCCTGACAGCTCTTCTCTAAATGATCTGTGAACCTTTAAGATATTTTGAAAACTTACAACATATGTTTTACTTCAGTCGAAGAATAATAAAATCAGTGTCCAAAACTTCTAGTTTAACTGTATTCTGTTGTGGGTTTTTTTTGCATAGGGTTAGGGTTTTAGCAAGGATACTGCGTATACCTTGCCCTATATACTAAATTCACTCAACTATTAGTGGTCATCAAGAATACCTATTGTTAAAAGTCCCAATTTAGTATAAAATATTGATTAATCTAATATAAAATATAGATTAATTACCTTTTGGTAATTCATCAACCTTCTCAACCTCAGCTTAGTACAAACACTTTTTCGCTGATTAATTTCTATATTTTGATCCTAGATGTTTCTTATTTTCATTACATTTTGGACTTAATACTGGTATTTTAATCTTGACAATAACATTACATGTTCCTTCATTGTAAATGTGACAAAATAATTACATATTCATCACAATACAATTGGCAGGGCTTTTATATATTTCTAAATCACCATTAGGACTATGTATAATGTCCTTTATACTTGCATTTGTTTACAGCAGTAGTGTGTGGATCTCAACTTTTCTGACATCATTATCACTGACAAAAGGTTTGCGATAATAGCAGGTTCGCCAAAGTAACATAAGATAAATCACCACAGCTAAAACCAACATATTTGAAACATCCAGTTGCGTATATTTCCATAACCATCATTGACTGCTATTGATGGAATATGATTAGCTTGAAGGGTTGGTCCATTTCATAGGAGTATATTTTAACCACCACCTCTTGTAACTGTTGTAAATGTTCTTAGTGGCAAGGGGTACTCAAAAACTAGGGGCAGGGGTAGGGGTGAAAGGAAATGTGTCTTGAATTCACATCAAATTTTGTGGTACTCAGTTGGTTTATCATTGCTGTTTTGGCAGTTGTTTCACGGTAGATTTTTTTTGACCACATGACCCACACAGGGCTCTCTACCAGGCGTTTACCCATCTTGTATACTTTTGTTTTAATTCTAATTAATATTTGAAATTTGCTGGCCTTGGTTTGATTAGAGTCCTCAGCCTGAAGGGTTACGCAGACCCTAAAATAGAGTTATCATAGATGTAACCTATATAGAATCCCTAAAATGAAATCAGTTCCCCTGAGAATCACAGTTGTTGAAATCACATTAGGTTTAATTAGGTTAAATGGTGTTCACCTGTGAAGGCTGTTCCAGTAAAATTAGCAGTGTTTTGTTTTGAGCTCTATTTGTCTCGCTGACTCATCACCCTATGGCACATGTGTGTTCTTTGTTTTACATCCTTTCTAAAGTGGCTCCCTGCCACCTAGTGCCTGCTCCAATTAGCACTCATTCATCTTCCTTATTGCCTTCATTAGAAATACCAGAATACACTCTCTCAAATGTCACACACAATAATTTCACCAATATTATATTGGTGATTATTTTTTTGTATCCCATATACTGCATTGGTCTTGTGTGTGGCCTTATGTTCATATTTAGAATGTTGATTTTTAAGATAGTTTTAGATGTCTATACTTGAGTATCAATAATTCATCAAATAGAATGTGGTTTATATAAGAAGTCATTCTTTAACCTGTTCCAAAAAGGATTAGATATCATGGCAGCAAGAGGCCAGATTAGGCAGATTAGGCAGCCCACAGTGGATGAATGACTCCTCTCATTGACCTTTTTGGTTACTGCCTGATCCCTTTAAAGCTGGAGCTTGAACTGCATATCAAATTCTAAAATGTTCTGATATGTAGTGCCCCACCGGAATTTATACTAAATTTATTAGCGACTCGAAGCTACCACACACGAAAATCTCAACCACTGTTACCTGATTTTAATAAATGCAATGGTCTAATAGAAATGCTGAACTAACCAAGGAAACACGGGCATTGAAATATTTGTATTTGAAAAAGATTGGCCCTGAAACAAATATTTTGATCTGAAAAATGACACTGAAAAATAAAACATAGACATTAAGAATTATTTCATTTTATTTCAATATTTTGGGGGATTTTCATGGATTTTTCAGTCACAATCTTCCAATTTCCCCTAAATTTCTCTTTTATGTGTGACAGATTTTTTAAGATGTCCATCATTTTTCCTGACACTGTTTTGATTTGGAGAGTAGGAGTTTGGGTAGAGCTGCAAGGAGAATGTGATTTGCGTATTGGCTCATTAATGAGGCTAGCCCCTCTGACAGAGTTTTGCCATTATGGAGCAGAAAGAGTTCTGACATAAGCACACACCAAGCACACAAATTCCATTATTTTACCTGACATTACCTGACATGTCTGTTTTCTGTGGGTTTTGAGCTGTAGTTTGGCGGGTAACCACAGAACTGTTCTTCAGAGTGTCTCTGGGCTCTAGGCAAATCAGACAAGCAGGCCCCCCCCCCATCTGTTGGCTCTGCCAAATGAGTCCAAGGACGCTGCATCTGCAACACCTCTGGCTGTTTGTTTTGAACTGCCAATACAAAAAACTCAAGCATAACCTAAATCAAATCATTTTTTATTCATAAAGCCAAAAATTACAATCATATTGCCTCAGTGGGCTTAACAAACTGTACAGTGAACAACATCCTCTGGATGGAGTGAGAAACATTTGACATATTGTGGAAAAAAAAAAAGAAAAAAAAACTTTCAACAGGGCGAAAAAAAAGTTGGAGGAAACCTCATGAAGAACCACAGAGGCAGGATCTCTCTCCCAGGACAGATAGACATGCAGTAGATGTCACATGTACAGAACAGAACATCAAAATCAAAATTTACAAGTTGCATTGACAGAATATCTGATACAAATTATAATATATATGAAGTGTGTGAATCCCAGAGATGACTGAGCAGGCCGAGGCATTGGTAAGTGATGCCTGAGCCACACAACCTTCTCTCAACTGTGGTGACCTGCAAGAGAGCAGGACACACAAAATAATTAGCAGTAAAAGAGAAAACATCAGAGTGAAGAGGCATCAAAATCGTCAGGAGAACAGATTTAAGGAGATAGTAGAACAGAGGAGAGCTATGATCTAGTGGAGCCCAGGGCGTGACGATCCAGATCCATAGGCATCAATATGTGAAGCAGCAGGAGCCAGGAGAGGGAGATGTTCCCAGGGGCCTGTGGTCCAGTAGAAGGGAGCCTTAATGAAAAGAGAGGAGGAGGAAGCTGTAGAAAATGAGACAGTGACAGAAAACAAAAACAAAAAAGTTAGAGAAATGTGATGTGATGGATTGTCAATGTATTTTTTTGTTATTCTTTAACCTTTATTTAACCAGGAAAAGACTCATTGAGATTTTGCAAGAGTGTCCTGGCCAAGACAGGCAACAGCATAGTCATACATACACACAAACACAAGATGGACACAAACATTAAAAACACATAGCATCCAAAACAGCAAACATTTCAAAGCTAAAATAATAAAAGCCTCAGGCAAAACACCTACAGATGTTTCTGCCTCCAGCTCATCCAATGTCCCCTTAAAAGTGTTCAATGAGACCAACTCATTTTGTTTCAAAGTTTTCCATAACATGTTCCTGGCAGAGGGGAGAGCAAACCGAAACGCTGTCTTTCCCAGTTCAGTTCTGACTTTTGGGACAGACAGCAAGAGCAAATCCTGAGACCGAAAATTGTAAGTCCCAGCATTACTTTGGTTAATGTAGGACGAAAGGTAAGAATGAAGTAAACTTAAGATTGCATTGTAAGTGTGAATATCCAGGTGTCTCAGTCTACGTGTTGATAAGGAGGACCATCCAAACCTTTCACAGATCTGAGGCGGACTTGTGTTCTTTGGTTTCTGTTTGGTCTATGGTGTTTGCAGAGGTGCAGTGGGAGGCTGGCCAGAGTGGCACACACACTCTGGTGGCAGGTTGGCAAACAGTGACCACTCAAAAGTCCTGATCTTCACACTACCTGCTGTCAGATGATTTCGCTACATCGTAGCGGTATATGACTCTTCACAAAGCTCTAAGTCAGTATCTTCTTGTGTTCTACACTGGATCTAATTATTCTGTTGTTCTCCCTCCAGCAATTACCCATTGTTTCCGGCTACCAGTGGCTCCACACCCCACAGCAAAGCCTTCCACACCCCTACAACCGGCACCCTCTCCCTGAGCTTGACCCAAGCCTCCACATGCCACCTGGCCCCATCAGCACAGCACTGAGCAACCTATGCTCAAACACCTCTCCCTGCTATGACAGACTCATCAGCTGGAGTCATAACACCAGGCCTCCGCACCTTTCCACTGTTTTCAACTCAGTAAACCTGTCTGCACTCTACCGCTGTCTGCTTTTGGGTCCTGCTTTGCATCATATGGCATAGTCGAGTCAAGAGCTCTTGAGCCTGGTGGAGTAGCTCAGGGCGTCTGCCCTTTTCTACCCATTATTGTGGGTGGAGCTTGGTGAGCGGCAAGAGGTGGGAGGAGCTGGAGGAAGGAGGACGTAAGTGAACCAAGGCAGGAGAGATAGAGAAAGAGAAAGAGAGATAGAGAAAGAGAAAGAGAGAGAGAGAGAGAGAGCTCATGGGTATTTAGTGCAGACTTGTGTTTATGTGTTTCATAAGTGATCTATTCATATTCATATGTTCATGTGTGAGTGTTAAATGATTTGTGTTGTGTGTTTTGTGTTAAGTTACTCAGCCATAGAAGGGGGGGGCTTCAGCTGGAGGATGAATGACAGGGGGGTGTTGACAATTTGTTTGGCTTCTTGGATGGTTCTCTGGAGGGCAGGGTTGTTTATTGCTGTGCTTAAATATCTTAGGGCTATTGCTTGGTGTCTCTGTCTGATGGTCTGGATGCCGGTTATTCTGTGAATGTACTGGTTGCTGATATAATTTGGGAGATGGTGAGCCAGTTTTAGTGCTTTATTTTGTATGACTTGGAGGCGTTGTATCTGGTTGTCAGTGAGGGTGATCCAGGCAGGAACGGAGTATTCAAACAGGGGTCGGATGTTGGCTAGATAGACTTTGATTATTGTTGAGGGTGATGCATCATGCTTTCCACAGAGGGCTTTGAGATGGTTCAGTCTGATGTTTCCTTTTTGTTCCAGTTTTGTGATGAATTTGGTCCAGGTCATGTTGCTTTGAAAGGTGACTCCGAGGAAAGTTGCTTCCTTGCTGATGCTGATTTGTTGGTTGAATAATGAGAGGTTGATGTTGTTGAGCTGTAGGTGTTGATTTTTGGTGAAGATGACACATTGGGTTTTGACGGGGTTAAGTTTGATGCGCCACATGCTTGACCAGGTTTCTATTTCTGTTATGCAATGCTGGAGTTTATTGGCTGCTAGTTGTGGAGATTCTGAGCTGGACCAGTAGCAGAGATCGTCGGAAAACTGAGAAACTTTGGCTTTGGTGGCTGGGGGGTAGTAGATGTTTGATGTATAGATGAGAAATAGAAGTGGATGGCACAAAAGAGGCATCTGGCCCTATATATGCACCCAGCAGATCCGGAGGCAGTTCAACATGTGCCATACACCCAAGGGGCTCTTGTCAGACGACATGAGCAGAAGCTTTGGGAAATGATGGGCTTAATCCAGAGTATGGGTGCCACTGTCTGCAAGCTTGCCCAGACAGTGGTACCCATACCCATTGTTTTTCATAATTTTCTTTGTTTTGCTTTATATCTTCCTTTTTTCCCCTCCTTTGGTTGTGGGGTTTGAGTGTTCAGTGCTTCTTGTATTTCAGTGGGTCTAAATTTTTTAGTTTGACCTTTTTTGTTTTTACTTATTGATACTTCTTGAGGAGATTGATCATTTTCTGGTGAGAACCAAGAATTTGAAGAACTTTGACATGGCTGAATATTTTCTAGACTCCCAGAAGTTTCTCAGATCTGTGAGAAACCTGCTTGGGGTAGGAGGGTGGTCACAGGAGTGCACGGCTTGCCGTGTTATTCACACCAGAGCTTGCGGTTGGTGTGATTTCACAGGTTGCTGGTAGTGAGGGCAACAATTCAGGGGCTGGTGTTTATGAATGTGCATGCACATAATACGGGCAGAGAAAGGATGGAGCTGTTTGAGGCTCTCAAACAGGAATTATCTGAGGTTGAGTAGGACGACCCCCCTGCTGTGTAGGCCGGTGCCTTTGGTCAAGGAGGATTCGGCAGGGCTGTCCATTATCGGGGGAACTATATACATTTGCCATTGAGCCTTTGCTAGCCTTGCTGTGTAGGAAGGTTCAGGGTGGAGTGGGGGTAGAATTGGGGTTTAAGGCCCCTATTCTAGTATCAGCCTATGAAGACGATATGTCAGTACTGGTCAAAAATGACCAAAATCTGCAGGCAGCAATGCATGCACTTTATGTGTATCAAAGGGCCTCGTCTGCAAAAGTGAAATGAGGGAAGAGTGGGGCATTGTTGTGTGGGGGGTGGAGACAGTCGGATGGCCCACAGCTACCAGGAGGTATGGGGTGGAACAGGGAGGGATTGAAGGTTTTTGGCGTGTACCTGGGCTCAGAGGGCTGGGTCAGTAGGAACTGGGAGGGGACCTTGCCAGCCATAACCACCAGGCTGGCAAGGTGGAGGTGGATCCTCTCTCAGGTCTCCTATAGAGGTCACACACTTAAAAATACATTTAAAATTTGGAGGCTACTTCACTGTGGCACAAGCTGGCAGTTCTTAATCCACCTGCCGGCCTGTTGAGTCTACAGAGGACTCTGGTGGATTTCTTGTGGTCTGGTCATCACTGGTGCAGAGCTGCAGTGCTGTATCTGCCGGTAGATGAGGGTGGCCAAGGGCTGGTGGACTTGGGGCCCAGGTATTCAGCTCAGACCAAGCACAGAGATCTGCTAATGAATTGAATCTGTTTGGCCGGGCTAATCTGACTGCTTGGCTCACAAGGCATAATGGGTTGCAGGATTTAGGGTTGGTGGAACCTGAGTTACTGTTCAGGGGGCTGGTCCCTGCATGTCTCTGGGCTGAGCATGAGTATTGTTCTAATGTTAAAGGAATATTCCGGTGCAAATTTAATTCATGGTCTAACACACCGTGACACTAAGAAAGACCCCCCCTCGAGAGATTAAGTTTGCAGACCGCTTGTTTACGTATACAACAATACACTGCAGTATACGCCTCTAACAAGAAACCGCCATCAAAAAGCCACAAATAATGCTCAGAACAGCACTAAACTTCAGCAACAGTACAAACAGGGCCTCAGCACATAGTTTGAGGCATCAAACAGCAGCTAGCATGGCCAGATTTCTATTGTAAAGTGAACACAACTCACCACTCTCCTGCAACAGCTTCCTGTTGTGGGGAAGCCCTGTGAGCCGATTACCAAGTGCAGTAGAGTACCACAGCTCAAGGATGAAAATGTATGATTATTACTCCATGGAAATGCCATCCGTGTTCATATATGTCTTACCTACCAGCTTATAACAGTTATTATTGAGAGCAGACAGGGAAAAGAACGGAATCAAGCATTTCTAACATTCAGTAAAAGGATTATGAACAACCACATATGCCATATCATTTTAGATCCACCATGAAGGGCTTTCTCCCTTTACTATCTGTTTGTATACAGCGCACAAGCTTTATGTGCATGCTCCATCTCTTCTTCTCCGATTTTGGGGAATTTCAAGTGCCACCTATAGGCCTGGAAAATGAACTAAAGTGTATTGAGTTGTTTATAAAGGATCCATTTGGATGCAAATATTCTTGAAACAATGCCAGGGAAGACAGGGGAAAAAGGATTGTTTTGGTACGTATGGACATGGCCTGAGAGGGACTGAACTGGTCATTTGTTTGTGAGAAGAGTCTGTAACGGGGGGATTTATTTTATTTTGTGTGTCTGTGTGTGGGATGAACAGTGTCTTTGTTTAATGCTGTGACATAGATATGTTTTAATAAACTTGGTTAGAAGTCAAAAGTCATTTCCCCCAGGCCAGGGAGCCTTTTGTTCCACCCCCAGAGCACTATTCCGGTGACCATGTGCCATACAGGGATCGAAGGCAGTGAGTAGGCTTATTTCTTTACACCAGGGATCTCAATCAGCAGCAGAGTACTCCGTAGATTTCCGCATCTTGGCAGCAGAGAGGAGAGGAGAGGTCTGTCTGAGGATCTACAAGACGAGTTATCATCCTGGGAAGAGCCAGCTTCCTTTAAGGAACTAATCTCCCTGGTTATTTGTTAAGATAAGGGAAAGGCAGAGAGAGGGTTTCTACTAGCCGAAGGCCTGTTAGCTCATCTTCCAGCCAGATAGCTCACTATCCGCCAGCCCCCCAGAGCTGCTCACCCATTCCCAGGATCCTAAGAGATCCTTCTGCTGCCCGGGAGCAGCCCATGCAGATAAGAAGAACTAGGTTATCGCCAGAGGAACGTCAATGGTGTGTTTTGAGTCAGCTGTGCCTTTACTGTGGGCAGCCCGGTCACTACCTCGCTTCCTGCCAGCTTTCCCAAAAGGACCGGCTTGCCGTTAAAAGAGGGGACCTTGGTGAATCAAACCTCCTCTAATTCCAGCCCTCTTATTTGTCTCAATTTACCTGCATCCCTCCAGTGGTCACATGACTCAATCCCCATTCATGTTTTTGTAGACTCCAGGTCAACACCCTTGATGGGTGGCGAAAAGCTACTGTAACCCATCGCACCAGACCCATCACATTGACAATATCAGGAAATCATACATAGTTTGTTCATTGTTCCTCATCCCTTCACCCTCTTCCCCGGTCGTTCTTGGTCAGACTCCACAACCCCTACATAGACTGGACAATTGCCTCCATTTCTGGCTGGAGGGCCTTCTGCCACACTGACTGTCTTCAGTCTGCCACTCCAGCTGTGAAAGTATCTGCACCCTTCTCTGCACCTCCAGATTTATCCCAAGTGCCTCCAACACACCACGACCTGGAGAAGGTGTTCAGCAAGGAGCTAGTCCTGTACCCGCCACCTCACCGTCCGTATGACTGTGCCATGGACCTGCTACCTGGAGCGCCACTCCCCTCCAGCAGCCTCTATAACCGGAGAGAGAGTCGATGGAGGATTACATCAATAACTCCCTGGCCGTGGGTTTAATTAGATCCTCTTTGTCTCCCCTCTGAGTGGGATTTTATTTTGTGGGCAAGAAAGATGGGATCCTCCACCCCTGTATTACTGATTACCCGGGCTTGAATGACATTACTGTGAAAAACAAACATCCACTTCCCCTTATCAACCCCTCCTTTGAGCCCTCTGTCATAGATGTCCACATTAGAGAGGATGACGAATGGAAGACAGCTTTTAAGGCCCCACTTGGACATTTTCAGTTCCTAGTGATGCTTCAGCTGTGTTTCAGGGTTTGATGAATAACATCCTCTGGGACATGCTGAATGACTTTGTTCATTTACATGGATGTCTTGGACTCCGACATGGGGGCCATCCTCTCCCACACACAAGCTGTACTCCTGTGCATATTTTTCTTGGCACCTCACCCCACTGGAGAGGAATTATTATATCGGGAACCGTGAGCTGTTGGCAGTAGTTGGCTCCCTGGGCAACCTGGAGCCCTTCCTCATCTGAACTGATCATAAAGACCTATTCTACCTACGCTCTACCAAAAGGCTCAACTCCTGCCAGACACGCTGGTCTCTGTTCTTCAGCCAGTTCAACTACACTCTCTCGTAACGACCTGGTTCCCGGAGTGGAAAACCCAATGCTCTCTCTCACCCCTTCACTTCAGACACACTCCCTGCTGACCCTGAGCCCATCGTGCCCTCTCCCTGGATTGCTGGGGCCACCACCTGGGATGTAGAGACTATAGTGTGAGAGGCTGAATGCAGGCACCATGATCCTGGTACTGGTCCACTAAACTGCTTGTTCGTCCCGGAGTAGGTCTGGTTCCAGGTATTGCAGTGGGGGCACTCGTCTAGGTTTGCCTGTCATCCTGGAGCTAAGTGAACACTTCTGTTCCTAAACCAGCACTTCTGGTGGCCCAGTCTAGGGATGTGAATGACTTTGTGGCAGCCTGTGTAGTGTGTGTTCAGAGAAAAGCTTCCCATCGCCTTCCTGCTGGTCTCCTCAGACCTCTCCCCATCCCCAGTCATCCCTGGTCACACATTGCTGTGAATTTTGTTACCGGTCTCCCGCTGTCTGATGGGCACACCGCCATTTCTCACTATAGTGGCTCACTTCTCCAAGATGGTCCACTTTATTCCACTGCTTAAGCTCCCATCCGCAACCGAGACCAGCAATCTCCTAACCCTTCATTTTGTCTATCTTCATGGGATTCCCTCTGACATTGTGTCAGACCGCTGACCCCAGTTCAGGTCCCAGGTCTGGCAAGCCTTTTGTAAGGCAGTTGGTGCCACCTCCTCCAGTCTCACTTCAGGCTACTACCCACAAGTAAATGGACAGACTGAAAGGGCTAATCAGGACATGGAAACCACAATTGCCTGCATTTCATTCTGTCATCCCACTTCCTGTCATCGTCTTTTCTCCCTTGGGTGGAGCAAGCCCATAACTCCCTTACCAGGTCAGCTACAGGTATGACTCCATTCATGGCTTCCAACGGTTTTAAGCCAGTGGTTCTTAACCACCACTTCTCTCCACTCAGGAAAATGAGGTCACTGTTCCCTCCATCTCGGCTCATGTCACCCGCTGCAAGGAGGTGTGGTGATCTGCCCATGATCCAGCGAAGTCAGCATGTGGCAGATCGTCTGCTGGTCCCCCACTATCAACCTGGACAGAGAGTGTGGCTTTCCTCTTGGGACCTGCCACTTCAAGTAGACTCCCGTAAACTGGCCCCACTTTTTGTTAGACCCTTTGAGGTGGCCAAGATCATCAACCCCTCTGCCTTCCATCTCAAACTACCGACATCTCTGGGGTACATAGGAAAAAGCCCTGCAGCCAGCCAACTTCTTCTTAACCCTGGGAACCGCCAGGAGCCCTGCATTTTGAAAGCATAATACAGAAGGTGGAACTGTTGTATAATATGATCTGACATGTACGAGGGGGCAATGCTGTGTACAGTTTTGCAATGCATCAGCAGCACCTTAAAGTCTGAACCCACTGACACCAGACAGCCTATGAATATACAGTTAGGATAACGCATGGTAGATAGATCATTCTTGTCTTTTGTAGTCTGATTATACAGTAAATTCATTGTGGCCCAATAAGCAAACTCCTTCTTTCTGGTTGTACAGGCCTTGGGCGTGACTCCTGCCTGGAGTGTGTAACTGACACATTATGCCCTTACTGTATGTTCAGTGGCAACCTGGTGTCAGTTGGTTGTGCTTGTGTTTTTCTTACAGTTATTTAATGCTGATAGCAGGCTGTAAGCTGCAGCTGCAGAATATCTCGGTAAGAAGAACCAACAGGCAGAGCAGAAGCAGGGCAGCCCAGCCTGTCCATTCAAAGAGCACAGACCCATAAAAGTTGGAAAATTGTAATCTGAAAGGTAACTAGTAACTTAAGTGTAGTGGAGTAGATGATTTAATATTTGCCTTTAACTGGAAATACACAAGAAAGTATAAGTTCTTCAAATGTGTATTTAAAGCTGCAGTCTGGAGTAACGAGAACAAATTGGACTTGTACACAAAATTTGAATGAGCACAGAATTTTTCTGCTCTTTTGCCTCTGCACCACTGTTTACAGTTTGGGCTTGAGCATGAATGAATCTGACCAGGTAAGAGCAGGCACTGCTCGGGGGAGGGGCACTGCCGAGTACTCACTGTGCGAGGGAGTGGGGCTGCCAGTAGCGTATACATTAGCATGATTAACACTTCTCAGACACTCCCCTTGGCTCTGATGGTTGTGTTGATTCTTGAGCGGTGGATTCTTGCAAACCAAATTACAGCTACTGGGTCGACCCACAGACAGAGGATGTTTACACAGCTGACCTGCATCTTATTCTACTGTCAGATCATAATGACAATTTTAGCAAATTTAACACAAAAATAGTTACAGACTACAACTTTAAGAACAGTGCTGGCTGTTTACGTAATTAGAGCAGCACCAGTTGAGTAACTGACAGAGCTGGCACCTGGTTACTAATCACTTTCCCTTTATATGCAGTAGTGTGGTGGACCTCAGATGGAGGATGCTTGAGAGATACACTGGAGAGCAGGACAAGACGTACAAGCCACATTCGGTTCCCCTGTCGGCACTATTGTATATGAACTGGTTTGAGCAATACAAAGGCTTAAATCAACAACTGTGTTTGGTGCTTGCCGGGAAGACTGATGGTAGCCCAGAAAAGGCTACAGATTCCCTTAAAGTCCATGGAAAGCAGAAATAAATTTGTGATATGAGTTTATCACACCACAGTAGGGTTAGGGTTAGGGTTACCGCATTACTGCAACTGCTGCACTGATCCGCCTGTTGATCTCACGCTCCATCCTTCCCTCACTCGTGAACAAGACCCCACAATAAACTCCTCCACTTGAGGCAGGAACTCTCCCCCAACCCGGAGGGAGCAAGCCACCTTTTTCCCATCTAGAACCATGGCCTCGGACTTGGAGGTGCTGATTCTCATCTCAGCCGCTTCACAATTGGCTGCAACCCACCACAGGACATGCTGGAGGTCCTGGACCGAAGGAGCCAACAATACCACATCATCCACAAAAAGCAGAGATGTAATCCTGTGGCTCCCGAACCAGACCCGTGGCTGCGCCTAGAAATTCTGTCCATAAAAATAATGAACAGAACCGGTGACAAAGGGCAGCCCTGCTGGAGTCCACCATGCACCAGGAACAGGTCTGACTTACTGCCAGCAACGCAAACCAAGCTCCTGCTCCGGTCGTACAGGGACCGTACAGCCCTTGACAGAGGGCCTCAGACCCCGTACAGAATGCCATGAGGGACACGGTCGAATGCTCTCAAAGTTCACAAAACACATGTGGACTGGTTGGGCAAACTCCCATGAACCCTCGAGCACCCTGCGGAGGGCATAGAGCTGGTCAGGAGTTCCGCGGCCTGGACAAAATTCTGGACGAATTAGACTTTCCAAGGAAGGCTGAGGAGTGTGATCCCCCGATAGTTGAAACACACCCTCCGGTCCCCCTTTTTAAATAGGGGGACCATCAACCTGGTCTGCCAGTCCAGAGGCACTGTCCCCGACTGCCATTTGTCAACCAAGACTTGTCAATCAAGACAGCCCCACAACATCCTCGAAGTATTCCTTCCACTGCCCGACAATGTCACCAGTCAAGGTCAACAGCTCCCCACCTCCACTGTAAACAGTGTTGGTGGAGGACTGCTTCCCCCTCCTAAGGCGCCGGATGGTTTGCCAGAATTTCTTCAAGGCCGACCAATAGTCCTCCACCATGGCCTCCCCGAACTTTTCACAGACCCGAGTTTTTGCTTCCGTGACTGCCCATGCTGCCCATTAGCTGCCTCAGGAGTCCCCCGGGCCAACTAGGCTCGATAGGTCTCCTTCTTCAGCTTGACAGCATCCCTTACTTCCGGAGTCCACCACCGGGTTCGGGGATTGCTGCCATGACAGGCACCAGAGCCACAGCTCCAGACAGCCACGTCAACAATAGAAGTGGAGAACATGGTCCATTTGGACTCAATGTCCCCAGCCTCCCTCGGGATCTGGTCAAAGCTCTCCCGGAGGTGGGAGTTAAAGACCTCCATGACAGAGGGTTCCGCCAGACATTCCCAGCACATCCTCACAATACGTTTGGGTCTGCCAGGTCTGTCCAGCTTCCTTCCCTGCCAGCGGATCCGACTCACCACTAGGTGGTGATCAGTTGACAGCTCAGCCCCTCTCTTCACCCGAGTGTCCAAGACATACGGCCGGAGGTCAGATGACACGATCACAAAGTCGATCATTGACCTCTGGCCGAGGGTGTCCTGGTGCCACATGCACATATAGACACCCTTATGCTTGAACATGGTGCTCATTATGGACAAACTGCGACTAGCACAGAAGTCCAGTAACAAAACACCTCTCGGGTTCAGATCGGGGAGGCCATTCCTCCCAATCACATCCCTCCAGGTAACACTGTCGCTGCCCACGTGAGCGTTGAAGTCCCCCAGTTGAACAACGGAGTCCCCGGTTGGAGCACTCTCCAGTACCCCTCCCAGGGACTCCAAGAAGGCCGGGTACTCTGCACTGCTGTTCGGCCCATAAGCTGAGACAACAGTGAGAGACCTATCCCTGACCCGAAGGCGCAGGTAAACGACCCTCTCGTTCACTGAGGTAAACTCCAGCACATGGCGGCTAAGCTGAGGAGCTATAAGCAAGCCCACATCAGCTTGCTGCCTCTCTGGAACCCAACTCCTTGAGAGACTCCAGCCTCTCTCAAGGAGTTGGGTTCCAGAGCCCAGACTGTGCGTGGAGGCGAGCCTGACTATTTCTAGCCGGTACCGCTCAACCTCCCGCAATACTTTCCATACTTCTTCTACAGTTACTTTTCTGATAGCTACTTTATTAGGACAAGCTCCCCAATGACTCTGTCTGCCCAATTTTTATCAGTTGTGAGGGATGATACCAGCTGTGGAGTAGCTTTAGTAATTAAATAACTGAATCATGTATGCTGCATGTGCACAGAAAATGATAACTCATATATTGACTCCGTCTGAGCTAGCTGCTCCCGTCACTCTCCCGGTGGCCGGCACATAATGCTGGTGGCCGTGATGGTGGCATCCGCTGTCGGCGCGACGGAGAGGGTCGGTGACGGGCACATAATGCTGGTTGTGGTGATGGTAGCACCCACTGTCTGCGGGGCGGGAGGATGCAAGCCGGGGATGGAGAGGGTTGGTTCGACCCCACTGACCAGAGTCATAGGACTCTTCAGTCGTAGGATACAGTCAGGTTTCCCAATTTCTTGGGATTTTTATTACTTAACTCATAATAACAGCAACAGATGAAATGATCATGAAGGTGGTAGTTTCAATCAGCAACACAGACAGATGGTAAATGGCGCCTTATATACTGTGCTACCGTTTAATTATTATTATTATTATTATGGTCTCTTCCACTAATGAGGTCAAATTAAAATATTATCAAATGGGTATTTTACCAAGAGACGATTTCCCCTTTTACCTTTAGCACATACTCTTAGCACCACTCTTCTGTTACTGCTATGCTTCTTACAATAAACCCTATAAAATATATATTTATATTTTATTTATTATATTTACAATAAATAAACTGAACCACTGAACATTTGAACCTGCCATCACAAGGTCTAATAAATAACTCAATAAATATTCAATAAATTCAGTAATTTAAATATCAGTATGAACTGTGCAAATACACAATGTGCAAACTGTACTGTGCAAACTTTGGCAAATAAAGTGCTAACATGACTACAGTGCAAAGTGCCATTATTACTGTACATTTAAGTGATTGTGCAAAAGAACATAATTACCCACATGTGCAAAATGTGCAAGTAACACAATGCGCTTCGTTACAAGCACCACCACTCATTGATTTCAATTAACTTTTACAATGTGTGATGATGTTTGCTTTGTCTTCTCCTTTTGGTGGACAAATCACTATTCCTGCTGAAACTGTACAAATGCCAGAGGTTTGGCTGTGCTTCAGTTATATAGCCACACCGAGTGGAGATGATATAAGATCTGGGGCTTATCCACACACACGGCACAAGGTTTTGACTTAATTGAAGCTGTGAGCTATCAATCCAAATCCAGATTGCTTTAGTGATCATTCAGTTGCCTACTGCATTTAGGAAATCAAACCACCTAAATTGTCACCAAGACTAATCAAGATCAGACAATACAGGTAATTGAATTTAGATGTATTTATTAATGATTTGATTGCTATCAACTGGGATAGACACCAATTAAGACCTGATGTACAAGATGGGATTTTCTGTATACTGAGTTGAATGATGTTGTGGATAAACATGCTCCTTGGAAAACTGCTAAGGTCAAAGGTAAACATCTTCCTTGTATCAGCCCCAAACATTTTAGTCTGTGTAGATGGAAGGACAAAGCTTGGGCAACATTCCGACATACAAGGGATAATGCTGATTGGGAAGTATACAGCCAGCTGAGAAATATGAGCAAGACAAAAACCTGTAATGCAAAATCTTACTACTATAAAGAATGTCTCACTAGTGATTATAAGAACCCTAATGATTCTGAAACATAATCAAAAGGATTATTAATACAGCAGATGTAAATAATTTACAGTCAATTTTCAATAATTGTTGTGTTCAACTTTATGCCGATGATGGCACTCCTCTGCATAAAGTTGATAAGATTAAATATCTTGGTGTATGGCTTGATTCTGAACTCTCATTCAAATCACACATTGATTATGTGTTAAGTAAAGTCAACTTTGGAATCAATGTTTTATATCAATCTCGAAATTGCTTTACAAACAGTGTTCATAATAAACTTGCCTCTCAACTTATACTTCTGATTTTTGACTATTGTGATGTTGTCAGTCAAAATGCATTTAAATCAAACCTTGTACCACTTAACACAGCATATAATAGACTCTGCAGATTTGTCCTTGGATGTCCTTTTCTCACTCATCACTGGACTATGTATGATGTACACTGAAATGACCATAACCATCTCTAAATGTAAGAAGACACCTTCACTCGTTTCAACTTGTAACTTGTACCTTTTGCCTCAAATTATCAAGTAATCAGCTCTATTTCTATGTCCCTCATGCTAAGAAAACAATTGGCAAAAGAGCTTTTTAGTTTAAAGCCCCAGCAGATTGGAATAATTTACCTGTTGATATTAGATCCATTTCAATACTTGGTATGTTTAAGCATGCCCTGTCTTCTCACTTTGAGATTGACTGCTCTTGTTATCAATGAAGCTGTCACTGTCTATACCTACTGTTTATATCTAATTATTATATCTGATTGTATTTGGTGATCCACTCACACTACACTGTTTATTTATTATTGGCCATTTTTGCCACCTAGTGGTTGTAGTATTTTGATGAATTTAATGTATGTAGTTTGTCTTGTTTTTTGTTCTGTTTTTACTTGTTGGATGTACCTTGTTGTTTTGAAATTGTAGTTTTCTTTTGTTTTATTTCTTTTCTTATTTCTATTCTTGTTTATCTTTATTTTTATTTTATTTATTTTTTTGTCACGCCTCTGTAACGTAGTTATTGTGATACATGTTGGGACCCCCTCGAAAATGAGATGGTACATGTAGCACTCCCCTCAGTAGTCATATTGATAAGGGCAGGCCTTTTGGGTTCTTTTAAGGTATTTATCAAATATTTTTAACCCTGATTAACTAAGTTTTAAATATTATCTTGGATTTCCTTTTTCAAGTGCACACATGAAATGTTTGTTAACCTACCTATAAATTCACCTTTCTTAAATTGTAGTTTTAATGAAGATTTTTAACCAAATGTGTCTGTATATGTCAGAATTGTCAGACTCAGACAAGGAGAGAGGACTCAGGTGCAGAATAGCAGGTGTAATGACAGGTTTTATTTTGCTGAATTGCAACTCTTCAGTATGAATTGATAAATCAATTGCTATGAAAATCTATGAAGACAGACAAGACAAACAAGACAAAGAACATGCAAAACGAAAAGCGCTCCCGAAGGAGGAATCTACACTGATCTTAAATACTTGACTATAAAATTTTAAATGGAAAACAAAATCACTCCGAAGAGGTCAGCACACAAATAATACAAAAGGTACAACAAAAGGCGCTCCACACGGAGGAAATAAAAGGCTATCAAAATTTCTAAACTGAAAATCAAAACTCTAACCAGAACTTTAGAAACAAAGATCAATCAACCAAAGAGAATCAATTTCATAAAATAAAACCTGACAATATTTAACTAGGGTTTCAAGGCAAGACTGTGGACAAGGCTTCCGTATACGTCAAACGACGAAATACTTCTGCGACGCAGACAGGGGAAGACAAAGACTTTATACACATGGGGGAGGGGAACACAGGTGAAAACAATCAAGGATCAGGGATGACGTCAGACCAGGGACACAAGAGGAAGGGCAAGTGACCTGAAACGAGAGGAGAGTTACTTTTCAAAATAAAACATGAAATTCACAAGACAAAAACCCAAGACAGGACATCCCTCACCGCGGTGTGACAAGAATGAGCTGATAACTTCTCTCCAGGTAAGTAATAAAGTAACACAACACAAGGTTTTAGAAAAATAGGTCTCAGTTATTTATGGAATACAAAAATCACTATTTCTAATGAAACAAGAAAATTAAACAAAAATACATTTTTTTAAACCTTGAAAATAAAATGTCCCTTTTTTCAGGAAAATGCTGTGAATTAATTCTCCCTCTTTTTTTAAGGAAAACACTATACATACTGTACCATGTATAAATGCACAGACAACAATTTAAACACTTTTAACCCTCAAATGGATTAATTCAGAAAACCTCAACTTACCAACTTCAATGCCCACACACATCTAAAGCCAGCAACTAAAGTTATTATAAAATCAAAATACAGTATCAGGTCTGATGCGGTGCACATGTTCATTGTGCCCCCCAAAATTAATGGCCACTTCACTCATCAGCAAGCAAAATGAAATGGATGATACCTGAGTTAATGTTCCTGTCCTGTCCTTCCTCCAACAGTCACAGTTGATGCTGATGCTCTGCCCAATCGCTATTGACTCCATAAATGTTGGTTTAGACAGTTTTCAGAACATTATCTTTTAAATAAAACAATAAATGTATAATATTTGTTGCTTTTAACATGGTTAAATGGTTTGTTGCTTTTAACATGGTTATCATAACCTTTTAAATGAATTCCAGCCTTTTTAATCAAAGTATGTATATGCTTTGATTATCAAATGATACTACAAGCATCACTTATTACCTCATGCTTTTAACTGGGTCACATACATCTCAAGAGGTTTTATCCTAATAAACAAACTTGAAGCAAAAAAGCCCCCACTCAAGCACTGCAAAGGGATGCAACTATGTCATGTCAGGTATATTTCTCAGTACCCAAGGAAGCACACTGCCAGTTTTGTTTGATTGAGCTTTTCTTGAAAGCAGCTAGCAACAATAGCACAGACCAGTCGGCCTCTTTCAAAAGATATGTCTTGAACCATAACTGCACAAGTACACAAAATGCAGTGATGGAGAACTGTGATTAAACTGTTGACCAGAACATGTCTGAGGAGTGAGTCAATCAGAATCCAGTGTCCATCTCATAAACAGTATCCATCTATCAATGTTATATTGGAATGGCTGGTCAATTTATGGATGTGTCCCTGGTGAGTGGTGATCCTGTGTGAGGGGTTCTGTCTTGGACATGCTTCTCAGCCACAAATGACTAATGCATGCTGTGCTGTATGAAGAGGAAACACCAAGTTCTGTGGGAGTGACAGGTTGAGTGAAAACACTGGTTTAATGGAGTAGCCACTATTAGAGAGTTTCCTCCCTGCAAGTCAAACACTACAGCTCTCTTACAGCAGTACCACTATCATATATCAGAGCCTCTGAGGCCATTTCAGCTCATCATTCGATTTAAATCGATTACTTAATCGTAATAGTAATTTCATTTTATGTAAAATTAACTGGTGGCTTATGAGCAGCTACCAGGTGTAGCCTCCAAAGAACTGGTAAAGATGTTCACAATACAGGAACCTGCCAAATAAAAAAACATGTATACAAATAACTAAGGGTGTTCTGAATGATCAGGCACCAATAGCTTTCAGCCAATGTGCACTGTAAAAGGTTTAAATGGTGGTCTCTATAAAGCCTGATCAGAACACTGCTGAAATGCCACACAAACTACAAGACTCTGCCACTCCCTGGCTGCAAACAGCTCACTAGCTCCCCTCCTAACAATATCAATACAGATATTCAGTGCCCTCTTAATTTAATTAGTGTAATACATTTGTGAGGTCCTACCAGCCAGCCATCTGTGGCTGAGGGGCTAGATGGACCTGTACCATGGAACAATTCTCGTAACATTAGGTCTCATCCTGAAAGGCCAGTCAGTGATTGTAACTATCACTGACACAGTGCTTTGGAGAGAGAGGTCACTATGGTAACAGCAGGAGAAGATGCGCTGCGTGGTAGTCAGTGCAGTCAGTTTGATTTGTCAATTGGGATTATCTGTTTACAATTTTTGTTGTGGGGGACAACATAAGACTGCTGGCAGCATTGCGTCACACACATCGTGGGTGTCCAGCCTGTAAGTGAAAGTCATTTGAGTTTGGAGTTAAAGATACTTGATATCTGTGTATATGTTTTCAGTCTGAAGAAACCAGGTACAAACAATGACTAGATGGTGGAGTGGTGGCCTCAGGGCACAAAGACTTCGACAGTAGCTGATTAATTTTTATAATTAAAAACTAAAAAGGATACAAATCCAAGCACTTCTTTCAATCCTTCGGTCAGAAACACTTAACACTTAACACATAATTGCGGTCATATGTAATTATGTAATTATCGCAGGACCTCCTCGGCCTTGCAACTCCAGCTTTCAACTCAGCGCAGCTTGTGGGGTTTGCCAGACGGCAGACAATGGAGCAAAACCGCACTAGTGCTGATCCTCAACAAACATGCATCCAGTGGAATTCCAGAGTCATTAGTGTATGGCCCCTGACCAAGCTGCTGTATTAGACATGCTCGGAGTGAGAGCAGGATGCTTGAACACATACAGATAATTGTGTTTCTCAGCATCACTAATATGAGGCTGAGTTCTTTGCAGTTGTGTTTTTTCATATATTTGACTTTCTGGTCTCCAAAGAAATTTTAATGAAAACTATAGATGGTATTTTATGTGAAAATACAGTGTGAATCTTTACAGCTAAACTAAGTCTTAAAACACAGTTAAAAGGCAGAAACGTGCCCAAAAAATCCTTAAAACTACAACATATTATACTACACTGCTGAAAAACCCTCATGTCAAACTGCATTAGCTTAAGAAGGTAAAATAGGAGCAAGCAGGGACATCCTATCAAGGGAAGGACAGCACAGTGCAACAGGTTCCCGACAGCAATAATCAAAAGATGCCCGATAAAACTCAGATTTATTAAAAGAAATGTCAAAGCAAGTTTAGCGTCAGCAGGCGAGTGACTATGGCCATTAGAAATGGGAAGAAAAGTTTCACACAAGGTAAAAAATGTGTCAAGAACAAGTTCAACTGGCACAATTTAGTAGCATTAGCAACATGGGGGCCAAAATGCAGCTGGACAGCAATTTTGAGCCAACCTGTGGGGCTAAGCTGGAATTAATATTTAAAGAGCAATAATTCAGGGAAGAAACCAGTCAACAAATGGCATATGGGAGGCATTGACTTTGCGTTCATTTATCATAAAATACCCAGACATACAATCACAATGTGCTGTGAAAACTTCTGAATTATGTTTAGCCACGACCCACATTTTCAGCAACATTTCTCAACACTTCTGAGAATGGTTGACCTAACATAACGTGAAAAAAATAGTAACTAGAGTTCACTGAAAAAATCATTGTTTCATAAAGTGTAGGAATTCACTCCTATGAGAATGTTGGACCAATTAATGACAGGGAGGCTGTGTTGCACTTCTCTTAGGTCAGCTCACATTAATACAAAGCTTAGTTGTGATAAAGGTCAAGTTTGGAACAGAGGGCCAGGCCATGAATTTGATTTCTAAAGGGGAAGAAACACCAAACCAGGATTTGCTGATACTACTGTGCTGAACTGACATCTGCAGATGTCCCCTCCCCTTCTGAAGATGGATTTTTCTCCTCCCGATGTGTGGAGGGGCCACACATCGGGGATTCTTGGACCCGCCATAGTCCTTGTGGGTTATTCGGGGTGCTGTCAATAAAAAGCCCTGATAAGATGGGGGTCCATTATGTGGCAAGCTGGAACCCAGGACCTCTCTTCAGGTCCATAACCCACCCAGTCAAGCAGATATTGGAGACCCCTTTCCTGCTGTTGGACCTGATGAGGCGATATAGTGAGTACGTGAGTCCCTCATCGATGAATCAAGGAGGTTGTGGAGGAGGAGCAGCAGGGACCAGGGAGCTTGTAGGCACTAGCTTTGTTCATTATGTGCCACAGAACAGCACAATATATTAGGCAGAGCTATGATATCTTTTTAATCATATTTAGGACTAAGTATAATGTCCTTTATACCTATATGTTTGTATGGCAGGAGTGCATGGATCTCAACTTTTCTGACATGTCAATGCCAATTTTATGCATTTTCACGCCTGTAGCAAGTAAATCTGAATTCACTCATTAACTTGTTATTGACTTTGTCTGAATTTATTAATGGTTAAACAAACCAGAAGAACCATAACATTCACCAAGAGTTCACCAATCAGAACACAGAAACACCCTGATTGGAGAATCAGTGTAAGGCTTGAAATTGCTATGTCATTGAGAGAGAAACAGGGAGAGAGCTGACAAAAATTAATTTAAAGAAGGGACCAAAACAAACTAACCTGTAGATAATATGGATGAAATAACCTCACCATCAGCAGAGGTGAATATTCCTTAGATGGTCACATTGACTGAAAGAAGACACATTTTTCTACATACTGATGTATAAATTATGTATGAGAAGTAAAAGTTGTGGGATGTTCGAACTTACAAAAAAGCAGAAGAGCTTCAGTGAGTGATATCAAAGTCAATGTCACACACACTAGAATCAAAGAATTCCATGTACTAAACCATTTTAAATCCTCAACAGCTAAAAATAGCATCAAACTAAAATGGTGTTGTAAAGACTTTAAAAAGCTGAATAGAACTCTAATAGGTAGTCTGCTGTCTTGTTTGAAGTTTGAATCATGTCTGTAGCTCAATCTATGAAGAAGCAGAAAAGTTTTAAAGTGGGGTGGGTTTCAGGAGGATATGAAGATTTCTCCATTTAAATAAAAACATTTATAAAGAGTCTTATATTTTAAAATGTATTAGAGGTACAAATGTCAAAATGTCATAGCCATCATGTCCACAGCGAGCTGAACTTTTTTGCTAGTAGAATGGTTTCTGTAGCTTAAAGTATGAAGGAGTTCAAAAGTCCAGAATACAGAAGACATAAAAATAATAATAAATTCCAGAAGAACAATAGTGCTTTGAAATAGAGAAATCCAGTCAACCCTCCACCTCCTGCTGAGGTAATGTACTGTAGGTTGAGCACCTGCAGACTTGAAGCTCACCAATCTGTTGGCAGATCTGTTTCTCTCACTCTGTGTTTATTGAAGTTAATGCATCAAATCAATCAATGTATTTTCTCAGGTTAGTATGCATTAATATAGAAAACAGTCGAAACGGTCAATAAGGTATTCAGTGCTGGAGTGCGATTTCATCAGATCTTTGTTATTTCAGCATCTTGTGTGTATGGTAATAATATGTTTACTTAGCAGACGGCAGCACTGTCATCAGCAACGCCTGCTTGCTGTGCGGAGCAGCAGCCGAGCACTAGACCTCAGTAGGTGATGATGATATACAGTGCATGAATGTCTGATTAGAATCACCTCGGGAACTCACAGCGATGCATCGATGTGGAAGTTCTCCATCTGCTCCAATTACTCACCATAAGCTTGTGGAACTGCCTCTAAAAGAATCATCCATACTCAATAACCCAGCACCTCATGTTTGGACTCACTGATGAAGCTCACTACTATCACAGCTCTTGGTAGGGCTTGATGTCTTTGGGGAAGGAAAAAATATATCTAGGCACAAAGATCACAAAGATGAAAAAAAATGTATCATAGTTGGAGGAGCTACCGGACACTGCATCTTCATGTACTACTGTTGCCATAGTAACTTTATGTGTCAAAGTATAAAAATGCCACCCAACTTGTCATAGAAATCTGAGCTGTGATCTGTGTATTTGATTTGGCTAAGGCTTTTTATGCAGGATGCCACTACTGATGTGGTCATCCCCATTTGTCCAGGTTTAAGGCCTGCATTTAGGAATGTACTGCTCATGCATCACCAATGTCTGGAGAGCAACCTATTATTATTATTATTATTATTATTATTATTATTATTATTATTATTATTATTATTATTATTATTATTATTATTATTATTGTTGTTGTTGTTGCTGACTGAACAATATGCAAGCTCTGCGTGACGGAGATGGATGGAGAGATATTAACAAGCCAATGGCATTAACTTAACACATGTCACATTTCATCCTGCCTAAGAAGGGAAGTCAGATTTGCGTGTTCACTTGGGTGTTGTGTTCCCATCACAGCGGAGAAGGAGATGATAACAATGACTACTACAGGGTGTAGCATTTCCAGTGCTACCAGAGGTTATCTCAGCAAGCACCATGCACAGTTCTGGTTTCCACTCAATACACTCAACACAAAGTAAATGTAACTCAAAGGGTCCGATCACGTCTCGTGCATCTTGTCTGCAGCTCCCATCTGAGGTCCAGCACACTTCTGGATTTAAAGGGAGACCATGATTAGTTAACACGTGTCAGCTTTGCCAGTCACTTACTTGGTGCTGCTTTCCTGAGGCCTCTCCACCTCTCTCTCTCCCACAGCCGCACTTCGACCACACTCACCTCCACACAGGGTTATTTGACCGAGCAGTAAATCCACATTCACATTGCACACAAAAGCTAGATGTTAGTGGGTGTAACACTGTTTTTTAGCCAGTGTGAAAGGGGTTTCAGAAGGGCAAGGATAAAAGAACAAAAAGGAAAAGATATAAGATCAAGACAAGGTTAGAAATAATAATTTTTACTTGAAATGATAATTTTCCAAAAATTCAAACTTTGCTTGTATAAAGAACCCACCATTTCCAGCAATTACAGCCTTGTAGGTCTTTGGTCTTTTAGCTGCAAATTTGTTGAGGTAATCTGAGATAATTTCACTGCATGCTTTTGAAACATGTTCCACTGCAACATTGGTTTTAGTTTCTCCAAAGCTAATTGTGTTAAAACTTTTTTAACCTCAGGATTGCAAATATCCAGTCCAGTGACAGGAGAGGGGGTCAGCAGGAGGCCCAGCATTGCTACTTGCGGCTCCCCCCACGTCCTAATTGCCTCCATCCCTGAGGACACACCAAGGCCAAGTGCAGCGGCGCCTGCCTGGGAGGAAGAAGAAGATGATGATGATGAGGAGGAGGAGGAGGAGGAGGAGAGCCAGCCATGGCTGAGGAGAAAGAGGCGGAGAGAAGATGAACTCCTAAATTTGATAAAGGAGGATATGAGGCTGCAGAGGGAGGCCGAGGAGGAGAGAGCAGAGAATGAATGGAGAGGCTCTTCTCTCTCCTCAAGGGGATGGCTGACCGTTAAATTATTTGGTTTGTTATCTACTGTTATATTGTTCAGTTAATTTATTAGTTTTATTTATTTTGAATTAATTAATTTTTAATTATTGTTCAGAAGATTTTATTATTATTATTTATTAAGTAAGTACGTAAGTACACTTTATAACATGGTTGGCAAACAACATCAACTGCTACTTGTCAGGGACCAACAGGAGATTGAATTTTTGCTTTCATTATCAGAATTACAAATTATGTACAATAATAGGCTGGGCAGAAGTCCCTGGCAGTGCTGCTGGGCTGGATGGGATGCCACAATAAAGACCCTGTTGTCAGTGGGACATCAACTGGGGTGGTACTCAGGGTGTTTGGGGGTCCAGTCTTCTCTGTCCACCACATCATCCATCACCTGGGTTTGCATGGCTGACTCGATTGACAGCTGCCATGTTACTAAGAATTTTTTAAGGAGAGGCAAGGATTACAATTTCATAATATATTTAGAATAATAACAGATTCTTACAAACAAAACTATCTGCCAAACACTTAAAATAGCAATAAAGCCTTTAAAATTATGTTACTTGCCAACTACAGACAGCTGTGATCGGGGTTAACCTCCTCCAGGGCAGACACCTCCGCAGACAGCTGGTCCCGCCATGGTGCACCACTAGCAGCCTCCAAATAATGTTCATTTTAATTTCTGAACATGGCTATGGAAAAACAAAACTTGCAAGAAACATTTAACATATCCAAAAGCCTTGTCATTTACTTCTACTACTGCTACTTCAAACTAGGAATGCTCTTTTTTCTGTAGGAATATGTTCACACGTAGGGTGTAGGCGCACCGTCATCCCAGGGGAGTGGGGGGGAGACGGTCACTATCGTCGGACCAGGGGTTGGGGCTCCTCGCCGTCAGGCGGGGTACAGACGGACGCTCACTCGTCACCCTCACCGGCTACAAAGCAACTAACATTGAAAATGAGTATAGTGGCGTTGAGCTAGCAGTATAGCAGCGCAGCGCCGGCGTTCCTTTGACTGGGGAGAACCCTGACACCTATTTGTTAAAGGCTGTGTAACAGTTGCAACCCGCTTACAAGCACACACTGCACTCGAGTTTTCACAGAACAGCCTGTCATTCTGCAGTGCACTGCATTCTTCAGGTTGACAGCCTCAATAAGCTGCCGTCACTGGACGTTTTTTCCCTTGTTCTGAAAGGTCTGCGTTGTCTGCCAGTTCCGAAAGGTCTGCGTCATCTTCTGGTACACCACTGTCACGCTGGGCCAAGAAGGTCCACTTCCATACGAAACTCAAGGAACTGCATGATGCTCTTCTATGCTGGGCTCAGTGAGCTGTGGAATGGCATCCTCATCCCCACTACTGTCCTCCTCACTACTGCTTGTTTTCTACCAAAATCGTCCCAAACTACATTTTCGTACTCACATTTTGTTGCTAACATTTTTATAACATATTAACATTTTCAACAAAACTAAGTCCCTCTATCCACATACGTGGACATCATGTTTAGCAGCAATAGTAGATCGTAGTGCTAGATGTTAGTATAAGTGTCCACGAATATGGACATTGGGCCCTTGTTAATCAGAATTAAGTATTATGGTATAGACAACCCAAAATGTGATGTCCATGTCCATGCATGTGGACGCCAGGACTTGCAGCACTAGTAAAACAGAGAGCTTACAGAGTAACACAAGTTGAGCTGGAGGAGAAAGTCCATGAAAAGATGGCATTAACAACAGGCAGTGGACTTTATCATTTCAAATGATATTAATTATGCCAATGGGACTCACAAACACTCCAGCCACATGCCAACGCTTAATGGAAATGGTACTGTGTGGCCTTCCATGGAAAACCTGCCTAGTGTATTTGGGTGATGTCCTCATTTACAGCCGCTCTTTCAGTGAACATCTTGTTGCGACCATGGTTCTGACATCAGAGCAGCCTCAATTGCACAACAAAGGAAAGTGCATCGAACCTGATGTTCATTCAGTGGCACCTGCTTGACACTGCCCCAACAGGTTTGATAGCTCCCATCTCCCATTGTCTGAGAGCACACCTGAATGCATCGTCAGTTCCACAATGATCAGATGATTGGAGAAAATAACGAGCAACTGCGTCCCCATTTCATTGCTAGTCCCAGAGTTCCTGGAAGCATCAGCTTTAGTCAACGCAACCTTTACTCAAAGGGAGCAATCTTATGGGCAACTCCTTGGAGACTTATGGTAATAACCTATATATAACATTTGATACCTGTGCTTTGTGTTCGTTCCATTGACTACCTTTGGGTGATGTATTTATGTCCATCATTTTTTAATTCCAGATACATGATTAATTAAAACCAGAATCAGAATTTCTGAATTTGTGTTTGCACGCAACCTCAAGTCATATCTGGCCATTGTTGTAGTCTTTAGAACGTGATTTCCCTAAGTCATATTTGGCCATTTTTATAGTCCTTCCAAGTCAGCTTCCAAGAGATTGTGGCTCTTGGCCATCTTGTATCTTTGACTATGGCCGCCATTTTGGCTCTCTATTAATTTGATGTATGTGCTTATATTAATAAATTCTGTGATTATTTTGTGCACGTTTGTGATATTTTCTGGCTGTGACTCATTTCCTTCACTGTCCCTTTAATTGTTAAATGTTAATATTTTACAAATATTTACACATAAAATGAACCCTTCTTTGAGACTATTTTGGTCTGGTTATTGGTTCCTGATACCAGGGTGGTGCCCGGTTGTAATGATTCAAGACAAGTGGTTTGAAACTAAATACATCAAAATGCTGTTTTGCTGCCAGACCCCAAAAGTGTTAAAAGTAGGGCCGGGACTTTAACGCATTAATTACGATTAATTAATTCCACAAGAATTAATGCGTTAAAAAAATTAACGCATTTTAATTGCACTAATTTTTGCGCTGCGGAACGTTTCTCACTGGATGGGTTTCAGGGATACCGATTATACTGGAGCACAAACTAACGTTCATGCATAGCGTTCATGACTTCAATCAACAACAATGAACAAAGAAGCAGATGAGACCGCTATGGATTTGCGCATCACCACAGCATATCAAGCCTCAGATACCACCTAAATTCTAAGCATATAGCAGCTAGCGTTAGCGTGGGAGCTAGCGTGGACGTTAGCCCGACTCTGAGTACAGAGGGTCTACCTACCTATAGGCTACCTGAGTCTCTGAAATGTATTCCTAAATATGCTATTGCTACACTTTATGGCAAAAATTGCACTGGTCTGTTAGTCTTGAAAAAAAAAACAACAATGTTTTGTTGCTTTAGCTTATGTATTCAGTCATTATTCAACGGTATACTAAAATCCATGAGAAAAAAATTGCTTCACACTGTTCTCAGGTCAAATATTTATATGCGATTAAAATGTGATTAATTTCGATTAATTAATTACAAAGCCTCTGATTAATTCGATTTTTTTTTTTTTATCGAGTCCCAGCCCTAGTTAAAAGTGTTCAAGATTGGCCTAAGCAAGTTTATCAGGAACTTTGCACAGTACAGTGTGTCACTGCATACACTCACTAAAAGGAATGGACCCTTCTGCTGGACTTCTCAACATCAGAACGCATTCACTTACCTGAAACATGCACTCTCAAACCCTCTAGTGGTTTCTTCCCCCAATTTCACATTACCATTCTCCCTCTACACAGATGCTTCAGGCTCTGCTACTGGTGCTATGCTGGCTCAAAAACAGGGACATCAGAAAAAAACTGACTGCCTACCGAAGGTCAGAAACCTCCCTACTGGCGCCTGAAAAAATGCACACCTGCTGAGAAAACATTTTGGCAAGAGTACCACAGACTGACCTTTCATAATGGTTTACTCTGTTGTAAAGTTTTCAACCCACCCACTAAGTCAGCGCTGCATCAAGTTGTTGTTCCCCAAGCCTTAAATGACACTGCTGCATGGAAATCCAGTAACTGGTCATTTGTCTGCAGATTAAGTCCTGAAACGTGTGCAGCGACTGTGTCACTGGCCATTCATGTCACGTGACATCAAGATGTGGTGCAAACAATGTACTTCATGTGATGCAACACGGAGTCCCATACCTCATCAGAGAGCTCCAATGAACACAATTATTGCTACTGAACCATCCCAAAAGGTCGCAGCTGACATACTTGAGCTCCCCATTACAAGTAGTGGCAACAGGTATGGGCTTGTTGTTCAAGATTACTTCTAAGTGTGTTAACCTGTATGCTATTCCAGACCAGCGCTCCACAACAGTTGCAAAATGACTGTTTGAAAATTTCATCTGTGAACATGGCATCCCAGAAATGCTACATAGAGATCAAGGACGTCAATTTGAGTTGGTTAAACACCTGTGTCAACTGCCAGGCATAAAAAAGACACAGACCAGCCCTCATCATCCTCAGTGTGACGGTATGATTGAGAAATTCAACAGAACACTTATTGATCAGTTAGCCAAGACACTTCTCCAGCAGCCTGTTGCATGGGATGACTGCCTCAGCTAAGTTGCTTTGGCTTACGATACAAGGCTTCACCCTACAACAATTCTCAATTCTTCCTCACACACGGTCATGAAGTCAGTATGCCTGCTAACATGCTGTTACCAAATAACACACCAAATATCATCTACTCCAAGCTTTCCTGCTGACTTTGTCTGCCCCAGCTCTGATGTGGATTCAGACCACACAATGCTCCTGTACCGGATTGTGTACATAAGACACCTGATTGTGACTCATCTTCACAGCCCCAACTTCTTTGCTTGACTGCATTGTCAGGTGCTCTGCCCTTTAAACCTTCACCGTCTGCAGCAATGACGGGCAACCACAAACCCAGCCACAATGGTGCTCCCCCCTGGCCCCTCAGATTGGCCAGCCCAGGACTCAACCTCAAACTGTACCTCCCATTCCCGTTCTCCTTTGGACTCTTTGGTGTTTGACTGCTCCCTCCTCTGATCAGGGTAGGGTACGCCAGTGTGGCACAGCTCTCTCTGCTACTCCTGGGCAAGGTTCCAGTTCCTCACTGCGTCCCTAAAGATGTCAAGTTAAACCTCCCAGATATCTTATGGACTATGTTGTCAATCGAAACAGTTGCATTGTTTACAGTCACTTATTTGTCCTTAATGTATGTGAAACGAGGACATTTCTTTTGAGGGAGAGGGATGAAATGTAAGGTAACGTAAGTTAAGTTAATTTATATTTTATCAATTTATGAGTTAATTTATTAAAACATTTGTTAATGTTTACACAGGTAACTATTTACTTATGTTTACAGTTATTATTTACATATACACTTTGGATGATTTAATACTTGATCCTGATTTGCTGCCAATTTTGTTTTACAAGATGTTTCCCTCCTTTCATTAGGGTTAGAGATGATTGGATCTCAGACTGCTGTTATATACATTTTCTTTACAAGTGTATGTAGACTTTTGACCCTGACTGTAACACAACTGCTAGAATACTAACCAAAACTAGAATTAGATCATATTATCCTTGTCGTAATTTTGCCACACTGGCTCCCTGTACATGCTAGATCTGACTTCAAGATTTTACTTTTAACTTCACAGAGTTGCACCACAGTACTCATCACCTTTGCTCATATACCTGCTATGATTCTTTGGTCTCAAAATTCCAGTCCCCTAAATATTCAAATAATAATTAAAATGTTAGTCCACATATTTGCACAGAAGCCTTCAACTTCACTCAGTCTGCCTTAAATTCTAAACTTCTGCTATCCAATTATACAGTAAACAATGTATGTATTCTCATATTGTATGTATGGTAGGTAACAAATATTCTATTTTAGTATTACCACTGCTTTAATAATAATCACGTTAAATAAGCTTGACTAGTCATTCAAAGAGCTTAATAGAAAGATCCTGTGTATGTCATTCTTAGTAAGATAGGGCTGATTTGTGGCCATATGTAAGGTTTAATGTTATATTTTACTCGCAAACACATGACAACGCACCTCAGGGAGTGTTGCATGGTAACAGTAATGTAATGAGTAGTGTAACATATTACATTATAAAGGGAGAAAACAAGTAATGCACCACTCTAAAAAAAAAAAAAAAATACAGTAATATGTATTTTTTTATATGGAAAGATAGATCATGCTTTTATGAGACAATGTTGTGATTCCCTTTTCATCTGCCTCAGCAAGTTGTCCCTGGGCTGCCCTTTAATTTTTTTTTTTTCTATGCAAAATGCTGCTGCAAGTCTGTTGACCAGGTCCAGCAGGATGGTTTACATGAGGTTATATTTTTTACACTGGCTTCCTGTTAAGTACAGAATTGATTTTAAGGTTTTTGTTTTTTATATAATATGAGTCCTGCATGGTGAGGCACCTGTTCGTACTTTCAAGCTGCTCCATTCATACATCATCACTAAGTCACTTCTGATTGGTCTTCTGATTAGGCCTTACTGGTTGTCCCCTCGTCTCAACTAAAAACAGTGAGTGATCAGGCCTTCGAAGTGGTGGCTCCGATGCTGTGGAATGCCCTTCCCATAGACTAATGTTATGTGGCCCTAACGAAGCAACTGAAGACTTGTTTGAACTGGCCTTTGTCTCACCTATCTAGTGTTGTAATCTGTGTACTATTTTAAATACACTTACTGACTGACTTACTTATTAACTATCCCAACATTATTAGGAACACTGTACCACCTACAGGCCAGTTATTGTTTGTAGCTCCAAACTCTACATATTTTCCAGATGGAAGCACAATTTGAGTCCCTGTCCCCTGAAACCCACTGTCAAGGAGCACCATGAGGACCTTTGAGTCAGTCGTTCTTCAGTGTGAAGATCTTCCCATACAAGCAACAACATTTCCTTTTAACAGGAGCAATCCTGAATCTCTCCATCATATACACCCTCATCCTGCTTCATTCTTGTCTGTCTGTTATAAATGCACCTCTAACAGATACCTTTCTTGATCTG
Organism: Acanthopagrus latus; assembly: GCF_904848185.1. NCBI lineage: Eukaryota > Metazoa > Chordata > Actinopteri > Spariformes > Sparidae > Acanthopagrus > Acanthopagrus latus. Next base: position 1,380,613 of record NC_051052.1, on the reverse strand, counting down.
TCATGTGCTATCTCGTCCACCTCCTCCCTTCACCTGCCTCATCAGCTATTCTATCAACAATACTTGCCTTGCTGCTTGGGCCCTCAGGCATTGCCTCTCCTGCAAGATTTATTGTCCTCCCTGGCTTCTCTCTACAGTCAGGTTCTCATTCTTCCACTCTCCTCCCAGCTCTCCTAATGAGAGGAGTGAGTGCTTCCACCACTGGGACATCATTGGACAGTTTACTGAGGTGGAAAAGCAGCCTGCTGTTTACTCTGCTGACATGGAGGATATGAACGAAGGTTTAGTGTTTGTTTTGTAATTAACTTGTCATTTCAACCGGTTTTCACTTCCAGGTAAAATAACTTAATGTATAATAATAATGAAACATTCACATCAGAAACCATAAATTCAGAGAATCTCAGAGCTACTCTGGTGTGACTTGATATCTAAAGTTAGACTTTGAGACTACACAAAAGGAAGAGAAACTAGCATAATGTGCCCAGGGAAGGAAGACAAATTAATTAGAGGAGCACCAACCCAGCTCAATAGCTTGGCTTGCCAGCATGTTTTAATCACTAACAGTATAATTAGGAAGGGGCAGAGTGAGGCATGTGAGGGTTCTCCAGTAATAAGGGATGAGAGCAACTCCAAATTTCAATTACAGAAAACACTCTGAAGATACACCCTTGGATAAGGTCTTTGATGCTTGATAGGAATATGTACTCTTTCTCCAACAGTGTATGATAAAACAAATTCCTTTTTAATATCCCTTTGCACAGATGATGGATCAATAATTTTCGTGTTTGATTCGCCACTGCCCAGCAGGTGCTACACACTGAGATTTGGGAATTTACCTTTTGCTAAAAAGTTGTCTAATGAAGCCAGAAACACTAGTAGTTAGAAAATCTGGATCAGGTTGGACCCAAACAAACAGGTTAAGTCAAATAGCAAAAACAGACAGTAACCATCTGTTTTAATCATGAATTGCCATTTATTTTTACCTACCTTACTTGCTGTAGTTGCATGTACACAGTTCTCCTGGGAGGGAAGGATTTTCAAGTTCACTCATTTTCACTTTGGTCTCCAGAGGTTCACTTAAACATATTTAGACACACAGACATTAAGATCCTTCCTCCTTCCTGTATTCCTTCCTCAATATTACACATTACTCTTGAGGACGGAATACACATCAACAGTGACATCATACATCAACAAATGTGTTGCTGATGTGGTGATCAAAAATGCAAAAATAAATAAATAAAAATATAAAATCAACAACACAACACCACCAACACCAAAGACTGGTAATAAACTGTGTGGAGTATGGCTGAGTTGAATAGTTATAGCAGTAGTAGGAGCAAATGCTAATCAACACTAAACGTTGTTAGCATGCTAATTGCCGCTAGCATGTGAGTCATCTTCCTAAACTATGATTATTAAGCTAGTGAGTGTGTTTCAGTAAGAGTTCATACAGTGGTCATTGTTAATGTTTTATTGTCGTTTATTAGTTATATTTGGTTGTAGCTAATGCTAGTAGTAATGCTAGTAGACAAGAAGAAGTCATCAGTATGTCATGAGTTAGTGTAAGAATGCGAGCAAAGGAGAGCACTTCTGATATAATATACTGAATATTTTGTTGTTATATTTCCAACAGGAAATTAAATGTGTTGCACAAGAGTGAGCTTCCAGTCATTCTTATAAGTGTAACAGAAACACGCTCGCTAAAGGTAAGGTTTGTTTTCATGATATGGGTGTGGGGGGAGCTAATGCCGAATTTTTTGCTAGCTTAAGCGTTTGCTTTAGGAAAGGGCTAAAATAAAATGCATATGTCACATGTGAATGCCATCAGACTGATTGACTGAAGTGACACGTGGGGGGTGTTCCAGAAAGCGGGTCGTGTGAAAACTCAGAGTAAGTTAACCCTGAGATGAGGGAAACTCTGGGTTTTCCATTCCAGAAAAACAGGTAAATGAAACTCTGGGTCAGTCACCATGGTAACAGACTCTGTGAACATAACCTGAAAAGAAACCTTGAGTTTCTACCCGTCTCCTCCCACATGAAGACAGCTGACATGGATAGTCCATTCATTCCTAATCCGATTGATATTGAAGCTCAAATAATTCGTAATGCTTTACATTGTGAGAGAATCTTCCAATCCAATTTAGAGGTTCTGTCATTTCCAGAGGAATATGTGTTTGAACGCTACCGCTTTTCATCAAACAGTATCATTTATCTTGAGAGCATTCTCCGGCCACACATCACCAACCGTACACACCGTGGATGTGCGCTCACATCACAGCAAATTTTATGCATAGCGCTACGTTTTTTTGCAAACGGTAGTTTTCTCTACAACATTAGAGATTCAGAGCACTTTGCAAAGGCAACAGTGTGTAGAGCAGTGAGGAGAGTTACCCTTGCATTGAAATGCCTGTTACCAGTGATGGTGGTGTTCCCCGGACACAAACCGGTCGGAAACATCAAAGAGGAATTCCACAGGATTGCAGGTGACTGATGTAGAAATATTCTTTTTTTTTTTTTTTTTTTCAATTATAATATACATTTTGCTGTGACCTCAGAGTGGGGTCAGTAGCTTAATCAGCTGTCATTTTGCAGGGCTTCCAAATGTGATAGGATGCATAGATGGGACATAAATTCCCATTACTGCACCTAAAGAAAATGAAGGGGACTATGTGAATAGAAAATCCTTTTACAGCATCAATGTCCAGGTATATGGCCTACCATCTTAAAAAATATGTACATGAAAATGTATACAGTACAGTACAACTAACTCATGTCATCCTCTGCACTGTGAAGATCATATGTGATGCAGCCAACATTATTACCAATGTAGAAGCCAAGTGGCTTGGCTCTGTGCATGATTCCCGGATCTACCAGGAGTGCAGTCCGAGCAACAGATTTGCTTGTGGTAAGGACGCTAAAGTTTTGTAAAATGTTCTTTGTCTCTCTTTTTAATGCACTCAAATTTGTCCTCTATAATTTCAGGAGAGTTTGATGGCTACCTACTGGGGGATTGAGGCTATCCATGCCAGCCCTCTCTGTTGACCCCTCACCCTGACCCTGAGCCGGGGCCCCAACAATGTTTTAATGTGACCCACTGCAGGACTAGAGCCGGGTTGAGATGACCATTGGCATACTCAAATCCCAGTTCCAGTGCCTGCGTAAGCTCAGGGTCACCCCAGAGAGGGCATGTGACATCATTGTGGCCAGTGTTGTTCTCCACAATATTGCAACTATTAGAGGAGAGCAACACCCTGCCCTACAAATAAATGACCCTGAGGTTGACACCCCATCCATTCCTGTCCGGGATGGAAGGGCTGTAAGGGACCTAATTAGCAGGAATTACTTTTGATTAAAACAGTCAAATAAAGACAAATTCACATGTGATTTGGTTCTTCTTTATCCCCTGTAAGCACAAAAGCAGCAGTTAGGATTTGTAAAATAATTCCAACCATTAACATATTCACCTATTTCACCAATGCACCCACCTCAACTGGCGTTCCAGCAATAGAATTTCAAGGTCTGTTTTTCTTATTTTGCGATCCAGGATGACAATTTCCTTTTCTGTTTTTTCAGTTGTCTTCATGAGGTGCACTTTGTATAACTCCTTAACTGGTAACTGGGAAACATATGGACAACATGTAATTGCTACAGTTCTACATACAGATTTAACATGGTATTGACTGAAACTCTCACTGTATCAAGCTGTGCTGTGGAAGTTGATGGACCATCCTCGCGATGCCCAGCTATGTTCTTTGGAAGGACAAGTATGTGCTAGTTGTTTGTCCATTATCTATGCTCATCACTTCAGTGTAGGCTACATGTCAAACTATATTCCACTCAACAATGTAATGGCATGTGAATTGGTAGACCACTGCCAGTAGCAGAACATTAAGACACACTTCAGTAGGCCTTTCTGGATCTCTCCCTGTGGCACCAGACAGTGTTTCTTCATCATCATCATCACCATCCTCCTCCTCCTCCTCCTGTAATGCAGGAAAAGAAACTGTTTCAGATTACTTTGAACTACCATCTGAGCAAGATCTGAGTATGGAATACTTACCGCTGCAGGGTGCTCAATTGTTTCAGTCGGTGGCTGAACTAAGCAGATGACACCATCCACAACTGTTGGATGGGGATAGATATAGATATATAGATTTAAAAAGTAGGGTATATATTTATAAAAGACATAAGTGTATACTTGCATCTGATGTAGGCACTTGTGTCCCGGCGGGTGACAGGCTCAGATGAGCTTCCCCCGGGGATGCCTTCAGCCACTGGTCGGCCATAGTTTTATCTGAGGGCCATCTCCTCAGCCTCTGTCAGAGGTTTTTCGGGCCACTGCCTTCTTTCTGTTGGCTGAGCAGAACTTAAATGTTTTTTGTTTTTTTTTACTTAATATTTTATTGAGTGTTCCTGTACACATTGTCACATTTTAAATGTTGGAGGACATGTTAAAACAGATTTGATTAGGGGTTTACATTACTATTTGAAGTAGCCACTGAATTAATATTTACTTGAACAGCCTAAGTCAATTTAAAAAAAAAAAAAAAAAAAATCAAAGTGAGGTGCAATCGCCGAGCAAAACATGCCTCTCCTTTTTGAATGATGTTTTTATATTTCAGTTTTAGCTGCTTCCAAGTCCTTTTTCCCCTGTTGGACAGCACCTAAATGAAAATCAGATTTTATTACTTTTTACATTCATAACTAGGCCTATGTGCTATGTTCTTACAGTTGAATGTTAAGTCAATGGCATAGTTCAAACGACTCGGGCCATAATTTCCTCCCATGCTGCTTCTCTCTCCTTCGCCGCTGCAGCGGTATTAGATTTTCTTCAAAATATGTGCTTATATTCTACATACACCTGCATTAAGACCTCCAGCTCCATTGGAGTAAAATAACTTGATCTCTTTTTTTCTGTTGTTATGGTGACACTCATGGTATCAGGGCTCCATTGACGATGTTTTTTTGTAGTGGTTGTGCATGCGCTCGAGGTGAACATACTCAGAGTTGATTGAACTAATTCAGATCAGCTGTTCTGGAACCGGATACTCAGAGTTTCCCATCTCAGAGTTCAGGGATAGACTCAGAGTTTTTTTTAACCTTCTTTCTGGAATAACCCCCTGGTGAATTATAGCAGATCCAGCGTGTTGGATGTATGTCATCTGTTATCACGTAGCATTAGGATTATTTCAGTGTGTGCTCAGTGTATAGGTCTATAATGTGAAGTGTGCTAAACAACACTAATACACATTAGGCCTGTTGTGGATTATTATGGACTATTGTGGCAGTGGATTATTGCTCTGAGTGGTTTATTGTTAACTCTACTGAGTCAGTTGCGTCTTTCTTTACCACTTTTATTAGAATATTTATTGTGACAATATCAATTGAACAAATTTGCCAACATTCCTGCAGTTTAGTTATGTTTTTGATGTAAGACTTTGTTTTATTCAAAAGAATCATAACAACACAAGAAAGTCAATTTAAAGTAAACTATACTATATACGTCTGTTAGTTCTGCCCACAGAATATAGGTTAAGACCAGATCATCAGTTAGGCACAAGTAGTCTACTTTGTAATACCTGTGAAATATAAACTTAAATTTTCCTTCAGTATCACAGAGTGCTCATTTATCTTTGTTTCATAACCGTAACAAGTACAATGTTTCCAAAACTGCTTAAAAGTAACACATTTTGTCACAACTTCAGCCAGACTTTAGTTTTTCATCTGTCTGTTTCATGTTTTCTCCTCACTAACTCTCATGTCATTTCAGACCCTGCCTCTCCCCCCTGCTCTGCATTACCTGTTGGTTTGATCCACCTGATCTGCTCCACCCCCTTACTCACCTGCTCCTCATCAGCTAATCAGCCCCCTCAGTATTTATACTGAGTCTGTTCCCTCAGTTCTTTGCCAGATTGTCTAGTGTGTTTCCCGAGCTCTCCAGCGTTCCGTATTTTCTGAATCTGATCCTGCCTGCTTGTGATTTGACCTGCCTTTGGACTTTGGACTCTCCCTCTTGCCTGCTCCCTCTGGATTTGTTTGCCTCGCTGACTGACTACCTGGTTTGACCCTTGCTTGTAATTAAAGATATTCTTTTGTAACTGAACTGTTTCCTTTGTGTCGTGCTATTGGGTTCCTGCCTGCCATTTTGTGAAGCCTGACACATTTGAAATTGGATGCATGCTTTAAAGAGACACTGTACTGTATACTGCAATGTTTGATATAAAAACAGATTATGAATTTCTGCATTAGTGTAACAAACTTAATTTCATAGTCAGAATATTTGCTTCCATGTTCCATGTTGTTCCAGGATCCATGTTGCTTGGTAACCTGAGGAGTTTTGTCTTTGCAGGAGCAATTCTGAAATATTTTGGAGCCGCGGACCAGGAAGCAGCACAGCTGTCTTCAGCACCACTGGATCAGGATGTTTCAGTTTAAAAATATTTTTTTAAATATGTTTAAACTAAACATTTTTGAAGAAAACTGCATCAGTTTCATTTATTGACCTATAGAGGATCCCCATTGTTTGCCTTGTAATATCCTTTTCTATCAGTTCAACTTGCTCTGGTGGGTCAATTTAAGATGTTTGATTTTAACTTGAGAGAGGTTTTCATGCCCCTAGTCTGCTTTCCTCCTAAAATGTAATAGATTGTTGCATCTTTATGGATCACTAAAAGGGTTAGTAAAATAGAAACTAGGGGCCCCCAAACAGCATCTTGCACAGGGCCCCCAAAAAGACAGAAACGGCCCTGTCGACCTATGACTCAAACTATACAGCAATTATTCAGCCACACCTCTCAACATTGTGGTAAACTTCTTCTTTGTGGACTAGAAAATAATATTGTATCACTAAATAAAATGTGCTTGCAGTTTTAACATAGCACTAACAGTTTTGAGTTCATGGGCTTTAGAGGTTTTGCTGGATGCATTATTTTTTATGGTGGAGGAAGTCACACCAGTCCCACTGCCAATCTTTGTACCATGCTAAGAAAATCACCTCATACAAAGATGATTAAATAATAAAAGAAAAAACAACAAAGTTTGACTTGATGGTGATGTCAAAGGAAAGGTCAGAAAATTACTGAAATGATGAATCATTAAAACATATCTTGCCTGAAACTAAAGTAATAGCTGGATGTAGTTGTGTTAAGAATCTACTTACCATCATCACCAACTGTAGACTAAGTGTACTGAAGCACTGAACATTAATGAGTAGACTGATCCTAAATAAATAAATGAAAGCAAAGAGAGAAATCAACACAGAGCTCCCGCACAACACAGCAAAGCCAGCTGGAAGATATTCGGCATACAATGTCCTCTTTTGGCATTGTGATGCATTCACAAAGCAGTCTGGCAGAATGCAGGATTAATAACAATCCAAAGAAGTGGGTGGTGGGTCACAAAGGATTTCAGCACTCAGCACTTACTATAAATGTTCTCCTTTTGTCTTAGAGAGACTAATCTCTTCATGGTACTCTGTTAATTCTTTTGCCAGCATTCAGCCTAGTCACTTGGACAACAGGATTGAGTCTTTGCTAGAGGCTTGACCCAACATGTTCAGCTCACTGTTTCTTGTCAGTAGAATATCCCATTCTCATTAAACATGTGTGCTGTAAAATATGAAATATGAATAAGGTGATTAGATGCAGGTGAGGAGTTCATATGGGGGAATTTTTGGTGTCCTTGAATTATTAATTTCCCAGAAAATAATGTTGTCAAAATGAAAGGCTTGAAGTAAACATAGTACGATTTCCCCACATTTGCTTAAGAGCAATAAAAGCAGGTTTTTAATAAGAGCTATACCTGGTTAACTTGCTGTAACCCAGCCTAGTTTACCGATTTTGCCTTTTCACCCCAGTTGATGCAGCCTCGTTAACCAGTGTTGTGCAATTGCAGACAGGGTTTCTCTATTAAAGGGAGGTATTCTTGAGTTCACACAGCTCCTCTGTCTTAGAACTATAGGCACTATTCATAGTTTTGACATGATGTCACCCTCCCAAGGGAATGACCCCTAGCGGACAAAAGATTGTTCCCCACTGCCTGTCAGCACTGGAAACAAGTGATACATTTGGTTTGGAACCACTTTCGTTTTGCCAAAATGCCAGATGGTTGTTGTGATATAGGCTGCACTAACAGACAAGGAGACAAGCCTGGTCTGTGCTTCTACCAAATTCCATCCAAAAAAGAAAACCACAGGAGGAGATCGTGGATTTTTGTACCTCAGTCCCTCGGGAGGGCAAACAATGGCAGCCGTCCAAATATACATGTAACTGCAGTGAACACTTCATCAGAGTTAAGCTCAAGTTAACACAAGTATATACATATTGTGTATCGATGCGACCAACTGTAGTGGTCTTAATGAATTAAAGTTAGCAATTAGCTGAGGAGTTGGGATGCTGTGTTAGCTGCAAATAAACTCAAAATGCAATGATTTGGAATGTGTTTGCTGATAAACTTTGCTGGTGATTTTTACAATACAATAATGTTCAACATCTAGTGTTAGTTAAGTCTTACAATCTGCTTTTACAATGAACTTTTTACTTCCAAACAGTGGAATTATTTACCTATCCAGATCGTAATTACATATAACTGTCCACACTTTCCGTTTTGACAGGTGGACTAATTAACTGTGTGAAGAGGAATTTTCAGGCCTTTGCCTGTCCGGTATGAGCCATCTTGGTCTACTGTTTTGCCCTCCAGGTCAGTGAGCAGGTCACTTGACTGAAAACTGTTAAGAGAATAGCAACATGCTTGATAGCAGGCCTGCAAGTATGAGAACTACTGTAGACTTGTTGCACTGCTATGGCGTCTGTCCCTGTTTGCCACCAGCGGTGTGAGCACTGGTTGTGTGAATGTCAGGTGCCTTGATGTTAGTCCTGCTAGCCTGTGTGCCTCCACTACCCCTTGATTCCCCTGGGCACATTTCTGTTACCTTTGTAAAACACTATTTGGTTCTGTTCTCTACGTGACTTCATGACCCAACAGAAGCATTTCAGAAGCAAGCAGAGTGCCATGCTTGCCTGATGTTGCTTATTAGCTCAGACAGTTTATTTCATAATTTTTACTTTTTTGTGCCTCTGTTGTGGCTGGGTAGGGAATGTTGTTAAATCATTTAGTTTTCTGTCTTAAGTATTTTTATTGTTAATATTTCTGAAGTTGGGGCGACTGTAGCTCAGCAGGTAGAGCAGGTCGACTAGTGATCAGAAGGTCACTGATTCAAATCCCAGCTCGGGGCAGTGCTGAGCTGCATGTCGAAGTGTCCTTGAGCGAGATACTGAACCCCACGTTGCTCACTAGTGAGGGCCCTGTGATGAGCTGGCGACTTGTCCAGGGAGTACCCTGCCCTCGCCCTGAGACAAGGCTGGGATTGGCTCCAGCAGCAACACCCCACAACCCCATGGAAAGGGATAAGCGGTTACGGACAATGACATGACATTTCTGACGTTGTTGTGCTGTAGATCCCAAGTCAACACAGGGTGTTTTACTTTGAAAACTGAATGGATGCACTATCCTGTTAGATTTACTTCCTATCTGGCTCAACTAGCTCAGTGCAGGTTGATGCAGGCACCATCTTCTTCTGTCAGAAATGTACTGGCTGAGTGTTAGGACCTCTGGCAAAGAGACTAACCTCTTACATATGAAATTAAAAGAAAGGAAGAAAGAAGATCAAATTAACCATTTTTTATTTATATATATATATATATATATATATATATATATATATATTAATATATATACAGTAAGAGAGAAAGGTCAGATGAAGTATTCACAAGCTGTAAAACAGAGCGAGCATCAATGTCACTTGGATGTCATCACAACTGGACTCTGCAGTGAGCACCACACCCCGACCCTACTGCCAGCCTCACACAGCTCAGGAGGAGAGGGACAGACCTGGCGCTGTTGGCAAAGGAGTTGTATCATGTTCATCAAAAAGCTCACAAAACAATTGTCTTTGGACAGTAGACTTGAAACTCAACTGCACTGCTCAACACAGTGCAATTCTTTGGCTTTTGGCAACATGTTTCTTAGCCAGCTGTTGAATGTGTTTGTTTGAAGTGTTTTTGAACCTCTCATTTGGCCTTGGCCCACAGTTTAAGGTTCAGCCCATAACTAATCATAGATGATAAATGCTGGTGCAACGTGAATGACACCTGCACAGAACTGACTCCAGCCTGACTAGATAATTGCCACATGGTCCAACCTAGTGCAGCAGGATGATGAGCCCAGACACACCTCAAAGCTTTGACAGAATTACTTGAAGGCCAAAGAAGACCAAGGAGTCCTGACTGTCCTGGACTGTCCTCCACAGTCACCTGAACTCAACCTCGTACATTTATGGTGCACTTGAAGCCTGATAAAGCTGAGCTTTGTGGAACATGCTGGGATAATATGAGTCAGTAGGTTTAACTCTGAATAGTGGAGTCCAAGCTGCCATCTGACATCCATGGACATTTTTTTAAAATTCAACTTTTGACATAAACTGTTAAATTGATTTTATCAATTGTAATGGAAAGAATGTCAAATAGAAGTATTCCAGACTCATGGTCTCACACCTCTAGACCTAAATAAATTCTTCTTCTTCTTTGTTTGTTAACTGGGTCACACAAACATAGTATCTGATAATGTTATTCACAGTTTGTGAGTGTCCTCTGGCTGTGTGGTTTCTTTTTAAAGCCACACATTCAGCAAGAAGTAACTGCAAATTGGATTTCTCTTTTGGAGGACATGACAAACTTACTTTGATGTCCCCACATTGAGTTACCCTGCATGACTGCAATCTAGCAATCCGCTGAGGAAAAAGAAGAGAGTGTATAGGCCAAGACATCAAAAGCCTCAAATCAACCATACAGGAGAAATTCTTCCAGGTGATCGTCTCTTGGTTCCCACTGAAATACCTTCTCAGTGGATGCAGATTGGGTTTTTATTTTATTTTTATGGTTATTCAGACATTTCAGAGACTGGGATGCTTTCAAAGCAAAAGTCTAGATTCTTACTTTCAGGGTGAGCCCTGTTCCTCTCTGTAAGGATTCACAATGTCTCATCTGATAGAATTAAGACATTAACTAACATTAATTAACATGGAGAGAAAAATCAAAATCACTGGTTAGACTGCAGTTAAAGCCAGTTTCATGGTGGTAGCAGGAGGAGGCTGGCATTTTGCTTAAAGCCTAATGCTTGTGATGCGTTGTGTGCCCAGAAAAGCAAAAATAAAGTGGCCATTTGGATAAGCTAGTCACACATTTACAGCAGCAGCTTATTGAAAATGGATGAAAAGGTCCGAGGAATAAGTGGAAAACATGGAACTAAATTGTTGCAGAGAAGCCCTTATGTCACACAAAAAGGAGAGTTGAGTTCAATACTTGTTAATGTAAGGTTGTGGCTATTCATCTTCTAATTGCATGGATAAACATTTGTAGGCTGATGGAAAGAAAAATGTTACCAGTTAGATCATGCAGATGGGTAAGTGTTGCAGTACTCAAGACCGGTCTCAAGATCACATTTGGAAGGTCTTTTGTCACAGTCAGTCACTATATTATCCTGTTTAATACTTAATTTTTTGATACCTTTTGTACATAATGATGGTTTCTGTGAGACCAGAGTCACTTAAAAAAATTATGCTTGCCCAAAAAATGTAGTGTGTTCAGTGGATGGTTAAACATGGATGAGGTGTGCTCATTTAAAATGGTTGAGATCATTTCAGTGCCTAAGGGTTTTTTTGTTTGGTTGTTTGTTTTTTTTCATATTTGTTGCTCATAGGAAACAAATTCCCACACATAGAAATTCACCTCTACAATGATTTTTGATAATCTTAGAATGAATGTACACATCTACTCACACGATCGCTATACACAGTTGTTATGATTAAGCAGCACTTTTTGACACAACTCTTGCTTATAGAGCATGGGGCGATCGTGGTAGAACGGGTCGGCCTATGTTTGGAGGGTTAGTGGTTCGATCCCCTGCCCGGCCAATTGGTCATGGTCGATGTGTCCTTGGGCAAGACACTTCACCCACCTTGCCTCATGTGAATGTGTATGACTGCTGTATGTTTGAGGTGGTGGACGGAGAGGCCATAGGCATTGGATGGCAGCCATGTTTCCGTCAGTCTGCCCCAGGGCAGCTGTGGCTACTATTGTAGTTTACCACCACCAGTATGACTGTATGTGAATGAATGGAATCCTGTAAGAGGGCTCTGGGTGTCTTGAAAAGCACCATACAAATCCAATTATTTGGATATGTATGGCACGATCCAATATTGCTGCTTCTGATCAGAAACACATATTACATGTGAACTCCAGACAACAGAGAAACAGGTCAAGATATTGTCCACATTTGTTCATGCATGCAGCACACAACAGGAGACTGTCCATGTCAGACGTGTTCACGCCAGAGGTCGCATTAACATCATTTTCCATCATTGACAGATATTTTTTAACAATGACAGAAAATGGCCGTCAGTCATTCTGACTGATTGTAATTCACACCCCTGTCCAGTTGGTGGCGGATGTGTTATATTAATTAGCTACTCTCTCGCGTATTGCCTTTGAGCTCACTTTTTTCTTTGACTTCAGGCACTGTAAATTTGCATGACAGTTATGTGTCTTTCATTAAAAAGCCCAATAATTGTGATAGCATGAAAGAAGAGGGATTGATGCAGCAGAGGACGACAGACAAGCAGCAGGCAGAGAGGAGAATAACGTAAATGAGCCAGCAGCAGCCAATACACAGAGCAGTGCCAGCAAGGAGCCATAAGAGGGAATGCCGGTCACAGTGGGAGCAAGAGTTCCCGTGGCTGAGGTGGAGAGATGGAAAGATGTTCTGTGACATCTCTATAAATGCTAACATGGGTAATGGATTTGTCACGATGCAGCAGCAGAGGGGAAGGAGGGTACCTGGGTAAGAGGCTACAGATGTAATGATGACTGTGTTTTTGCTATATTGATATAATTACCACATACATTTGGACATATCTGCAATAGCAACGAAATTGTGGAAAGTAATATACAGGCAAACAGAGATGAGTACGAAGCCGCTACACTCCAGTCATGAATATCTGACCTAGAAAGAAAGCTGCAGCAGTGTGGATGAGCTGTATGGAAGCACGAGAGACCAAGCGGTGAAGTATTCTGGGCAGATGTTTTGCAGAACTTTGGTGATGAGCCGTTTAAATGCCGTTTTTGCTCATCCCAGTGTACGTGTTACAGCTGATTAAACCAGCACTAACACAGCAGATTACTGATCATCGACATGCCTAGTCACTTCCTGTGAATTCACTCCAGACAATTGTCTGCTCTATCACACATGTGGCTGACCTGGATTTAGGACAAAGGAGCTGGCAGGGCAAAGTCTGAGGGAAATGATGGTGACATTCAGGTTCAGACATACAGCTCCTCCAAGTGAACTCTGGATAAATTCAGAGCTCCAGTGCATGTGAGAGGGGCTAGAACGATTTCTCTCACTGACGAGTCTCTGGCGATTTTTCATGTTGCATCAACCAAAAAGCCTGCAAAAAGGACAGTCCAGTGCCAGCGGAGCAAGATACAGCACACCAGTGAGGACAACTGACGCTCACTGACTGCCCTGACAGCCGACCATCAGTGTGGTGTGTAGAGCTTTTGGTGTTCTGCTGGATAATTATAGCCCTTTAGACCCCAGTTGAAATTTAATTGAAACCAAACCATGTGAGAAGTCTGAGGCAAAATATCAACTTTGTGGAACTGCTAACAACAGACATCTAAAATACACTATGGGTCCCCGAACAACAAAGTAAGAAATTAAAAAAGTTAGAATACATAATGTCTTAATGTCTTTAATATTAAATCTTAAACTAAAAAGTAATTGATAAATATTTAGCTGTCAAAATGTAGTCCGGGAGAAATATGAGGTAGCATAACACTGAAATAAAACTGTACTTCATTGTAATACATAACTTATGGTACTTACTTCCACCACTGGGTTAGTGACTAATAAAGTCAACTCATTTATAGTCTGTTTCCTCCTTTTCCCAGTCATCATGCTAAGCTATGCTAACCAGCTCCAGCTGTCACTTCACATGTATCACACCGACATGGGAGTGGTATCGAATATATGTATATATAATATGTTTTAATTTTTATACAATTCATAGTGTGTACTTTTTATAAAGTGTTTATTTTTCCCCTTTTTGTATTTTTCGCTCCTTGAATTGACTTTTTTTGCTTTTCCTTTTATAACATGACTGAGAGCGATACATACAAGAATTCTATCATGCCTGCACTGCCCTGTATCTTTATAAACCTGATCTAATGAAAAGAAAACAAATTAGCGTTTGGTTCAATCAAAGTGCAGGTATTTGTCTCCATCTATCAGCCAGTCAGATTATTTGTGCCAGCAGCTGCTGTCCCTCCCACATGTTAGTAGAAGGAAACCTTCAGCCTGCATGCACTTTGTGTTTATTTGCCTCTGCTCTCTATGGTGCAACCTCCAAATATTAACCACTTAGCTCATAAACGCTCCCTTTGTGGGGGACTTGCAAATAATAAAACAATTTAGAGAAAGTCTTTTGATGGAGGTGACTGTCGCTGAGGTAACTGTTTTCCTGTTGTTGTGCATATATGAGTATGGCGACCTTCAGTGTTTGTGTTGTAACTCCTCTGCAGAGATGAGGAGGATGCCCTGCAGCATGATTAAGAATTCCCTGTCAGCTGCTGGCTGCTGCATTAGTATGGATGCTGAGTAGGTGAAAGTCCTCTCTAGATGCTGTGACCCTCGGCTGCTGTCAGGTATGCGAGACGCCTTCATCTAGACAGGGAGTAACTGCAAACACTTAGGGACAATAATAGACAGGAAGCTCAAAAGTAATGAGACCGCAGAGAGTCCAGAAGTGCTTCTTCATTGTCTAGACACCTTACAGGCCTCTGTGCACGCTCCTCAAATACACATGCTATCACTCTCTCTCTCACACACACTCTCTTTCAACCACACTATCACTTCATCCATGAGTTCATTTCCATTCTGAGCGCTTGGTGCTGGTGGGTCAAAGCCCTGATTGTGTGGAGAGCTCATGAAGGCAGAGACTCTCACTCCCCCTGCCTTTATTATGGAGGAGGAGGCTTCCCTCGGGCTCCCTCCTCTTACATCACAGCGTCCTGGCGGCTGCAGCGAGGACATAAACATATTCATATCAGCCACAGCAGTCCCTGGATTGTGTGAAACGGGCCTGGTAAGGGATGATGCAGGTAAAGAGCCTGGTGGAGCAGGAACGTGATGGCGGGGGGGCATTAGATGCAATTCAGCAACTGGGTGCCTTTGTGTCCCCCAGCAAATTTCATTGGACCAGTGGTAAAATGTGACAAGTGTTGGCAAAGACTTTTTTTTAAATCATTTTTATTTTCCACCAGTGCAGGTGGGGAATGGACACAATATACCTACGGTTTTATGAATTCCGAATGATGTTTGGAAAAAGTCATATCAAGGACTTCGCAGAGAAATGGATTAACATTGATCATAGAATGTAACTAATTACATTCATTCAAGCGCTGTAGTATGGCTGTCATGATCAGCCTTCCTACAACTGTTATCTGTTCACCAGCAGCGGCACCACACATCCATCAGTCACATAACATCATCACACTGATCAAACCCTCAATCCACCATTTTCATCTCTTTTTCCCTGACTGCAGATGCAGGACTTTAAAATGAAAGAGGGTATATGCAGGAGATTTATCCCCTCTGCCTCAGTAGACTTATGTGGAATACCCCTTTGAAAGCAACACATCATACAAACACAGACAGACCCCTTTTTTTAGATTAGATTAGATTGACTGGACCATTTAGATACTGGAGATCACAGCATCCTGACTGAAAAGCTTTGACAGTGGGTGGGTGTCTCTTTAAGCACTCTGGATTGTTTCTTTTCCTGTCTCTTGTATAGGGTTTTTTTCTGTGCTGCTTGGTGGCCAGTCTGAAATCTGACTTCATCCCACATTCAACTAGATTACTGTAATTCCCTCGTCCTCGTCTCTGAACCTTCTGCTGATGGTCCAAAATGCTGCTGCAAGTCACTGACCAGGTCATTGACCAGGGCCAGCAGGATGGCCCACATAACAGCCATCTAACTAAATATCAAAATATAATAATCAAAGAGAAGACGTTTATCGCCTAGAGATTCTGGATTAGAGACCCTCTAGACCCTCTGGAAAAGTAACTCCTGGAGTCACTTTGGATCCTGATATGATCTGTAGCTGTCCACTTGAAGGGAGATTCCTTCTAGAGATTACTTGTATACTTTTGGGATTAAAAAGTGGATTGATCTTCACTCCTGTTATCAACCTGACTGCAGGGATCTGCACCGCTGACCTCTGCTTTTTGGGGGTTTATGTCATGCGATGTTGACTGCCAATCGAGCTGGAAAAGTGTCGAGATTTGTCCTGAATTTAGCACACACCCCCAGTGTGTGTGGTTGCTTGCAAAAGCTTATGGCGAGTGTAAAGCAATCTGGCTGTTTGTGGCAGACAAACACTGCTTGGGTAACACAAATAAACACAAATGTCTCTGCCAGAAGTAGTACCGGCAACCAAATGAAACGCACCGTTACCTAGTGTCAACTTGCAGATTTCTCTAGCTGGAACACTGTTGGGTTGCACAATGCACAATGACCTGCAGAATATATACACCCATGGTGTGCCTGGTTTCCACTTCAGGTCAACCTACCCTTTTTTTTTTTTTTTTTTAGGTTTGAACTAACTTATTTTTCAGTTTAAAATTACGTGGACAACCTACAACGGAACTGGTTCCATGATTATGGAAACTGGGCACAGAGCTGATTGTGATACTGGAGACTGTGTTTGTGGTCTCCTCTTCTCAGTCACTCTTGGTTTCTCTAACCCAAACCATCATTATGTAGTATTAGTTGTCTGTCTCTAACCAAACATTTACTGTAGAGCTGGCAGATCAGAAATGCCTCCAAGAATCATATTTGATATTATTTTGGACTTGAAATATTGCCCTGTATTGTTGTTCCAAGTTGATGACTTCAGAGATTGCCATGCTAGCTGTCGGCGATTATGATGTTGGTACAATGAACAACTAATGTCTTGTTACTGGTTCCCTGTTGCCAGAGGCTTAACCACTGTCATCGCAAAAACACATAAACTAAGCATGCAAAGCAGCAACGATTTAATGCAATTCCGGATGTCTCAACAAGAGCACAGAACTCTCCTAATAGGCTCATGTTGCCCCTCTGAAGCTCAAGGAACAAACTCAACCTTTGAATGTTTGCTCTGATCCTAAAGCTGCTGCTGCATGAACCCATGATAAGAGCTGTCATTTGGAGACGTAGACACCTGGGATGCTGGATCATCTGTGCTCAGGGATGAATACGCTCCGTCTGATCACACCCTCTGTGGACCCTGTGAAGGTTGCAGACGTGACCTGACTCAGAAAGCGTGAGTTTGTCCCGAGACATTGCATCACTATGCGCAGACATTTTTGTCAGGGGAAAATATCAGAGAGCGGGTCAGGGATGGAGAATTGTTTTGTTTGCTTTTATGGGTTCATGTGAATGTCACTGAATGTTAGTGCTGTGGGATGAATGACGATCCATCTCACCCTGCGCTTCGATGTTTTCTTCCCTCTGACCCAACAGTGTTGACAAATGGAGATGATCACAGACTATAAGGCAAATGATGCAAGGCGTCTGATATTCTAGCACAGATGTGCCACTGGAATATTGTGAAAGCTATCAGCATAATGACGAGAAATGAAGTGAGACTGAGGCTTGACCCCTCTTCATTTGTCTCTATTCGTCTGGTCCATATCAAGAGCAAGATGTGAGCAGCACATGAGCCTTGCTGAAGCATTCATCCCATTCAATTCACAGTGACTCTACTGTCCAACTGTCCCACCACAGCACAGAGGACAAACTGTGTTCACCCTGCCAGCCGACTGAAATGTAATGGACAAGAATAGTTTTCCATTAGATTATTTGAAAAATATGCAGGAAGCAGACAGTATCACTTTTATTCACTTATTTGTTGAAAAACTGTTGCAGGTGGGAGAAATCTGCCCAAACTGAAGCTGGCAGACTGAAAGCAGCAGGGTCGTGATCAATCCTCGTACATTTGCTTCAATATGTCATGAACAGCATGAGCTTTGTTTGATTCAAGCAGTTCTAGAGAGTATGCTTCACTACTATAATTAAAAGGGGGGCAAAAACTGAAGTGTAGGGTCTTGTTGGGATGTTTGATAAAACAGAGGCGTATCTGTTCAGTGAGTCATTCAGCACACCAATCTGTCACTTGTTTCCAGTCTTGTCTGTCTGTGAGATAAATAAATCCATTAGCAGACTCTCTTTATGAGACTTTCCCCCAACATCAGAGATAATCTGGCCTCCGTTATTTGCTTGTATAATATTAAAGATTTCAAAAAAATGTTCAAAACGGAGAAATCTGAGAGTGAGGATGCAAGTTTGTGAACAAGACAAAAAATAACATGAAAAAACTCAACATTAGCTGTTGAGTCACACCAGGCAGATTTTCAACAGCAATGGTTGTTTAATGGTGTATTCAATACCAGCGAAGTTAGTCTGACAACATGATCATTGTTCATGTTTTTATTCACATTAATTAGGCCAGAGTTTATTCAGTCCAACCAGTCAGATTACTTTACTGTACAATAGCCATAAATAAGCGAGCGCAGAGGGTGTGTGTGTATCTGTGTGTTTGGATTCAGGTCAACCTCTCTGTAATGTTACAATCATGAAGTGAAGTACATTTCCCCTCCAGCTCCAGTCAGCAGTCAACATTACAGAATGGAAACACTGGAGGTCACCTCGGCAGATCACTGCTGCAGGGATTGAAGGCACACAGTGTAAGTGTCATGGCTAGTTTCAGACCGACACAGCTGAAACCCAGCGTCCACATTGTGAAAATAGCAAATGTACCTGCACCCACCAAGTGTGATCTGGCCCACTGATGGAGGATTGCTATCTTGGGGCAGCAGAAAGTGACAGCACCACAGACCAACATAAAGCTGGTCTAAAGTCAAAGCTGCAGTCTGTTTCCTGATGTTTAAAGGACTCATACACTCTGATTTTATGATTTGAGAGGCTGCTGTTGTCACTGTAACAAATATTGTGGCACATTTAATCAACAAAACTAAAAGCTGTAGTTAAAAGCTCTCCAAAGGGAATAGAATTAAACTTTAAGCTTCTAAAATGAATGCGTTTAGACAGGATCTCACATGTACAGACACACATATGGTTTCTGCTGCTGGAGGATCGCTGCAGGGAATGTCATTAATATTTTCCTCATTAAGGACGTATTTCTCCCCTCTCATCCCACCTGTTACTGACCAGGATGATGACCCATCCCATCTGATTCATGGACTGACATCTACACACACACACAGAGGGATGCAGCAGTGCTCCTCCTCCTCCTCCTCTTCCTCCTCCTCTTCCTCCTCCTCCTCCTCCTCTTCCTCCTCCTCCTCCTCTTCCTCCTCCTCTTCCTCCTCCTCCTCCTCCTCTTCCTCCTCCTCCTCCTCTTCCTCCTCCTCTTCCTCCTCCTCCCTCTCCTCCTCCTCCTCCTCCTCCTCCTCCTCTTACTCGTCCTCCTACTCGTTCTCCTCCTGTTCCTCCTCCTCCTCCTCCTCCTCTTCCTCCTCCTCCTCCTCCTCCTCTTCCTCCTCTTCCTCCTCCTCCTCCTCCTCCTCTTCCTCCTCCTCCTCTTCCTCTTCCTCCTCTTCCTCCTCCTCCTCCTCTGTTTAATATCAGTGTATTTTTTCATCTGCAGTCAGATGAGTGCAGAGGGGTGACCTGGCACTCAATAGATGCACAACGTATCAACTCTTTTGCCAATTGTTTCTATTGATGCTATGTCCTAAATCAAATTGATTGTCTTTATTTATCTTACACAACTCATGATACTAATTTCATTTGAACGTTTTGAGTTACCAAGCTATTGGACCAAGTTAAAAGTTGCCAACAGGCCATCAAGAGGTGTGGGGAAGTAACCTATGCTGATAGACCATTTTGTATTTGATCCTTCAAAAGTTTTGTGCCATATTCACTTCAAACAGGCCAGTGTACTTCTGTGTATTGCTTTCTGTAATTCTGTGTATTCTTTTTTTGTTATGGGAAATGAGTTGACTATGGGAAGTACTTTCAGGTTGTACTAATGTGTTTGGGTGGGAGGAATTCATTTCTATTCTATGCACTGAAAGTTGTGATGCTGGGAATACCCTACCAGTCAGGAGCTGCTGATGCACAGTGGTATAAACAACAGTAATAGAGGGGTTAAGGGCCTCACATCATCAAGCTGGAATGTACATGGACTAAATGACCCGAAGGTTCACTGGCCTCGGATGTTATGTTCTTGCAAGAGATTCATTTGAATAATGGTACTCATGGCAGGCTGAGCAAGAAGTGGATAGGGGAAGTGTCACACTCACATTTTTAATCTAAACTTTTTATTAAGAAAAAGTGTGTCCTTTTTTACAGAAAAACATTTGCGGACAAAGAAGGTAACGGCATTATAGTAACTTGAGAGATGCATAACATCTTCCTCACTTTACTTAATGTATATGCTCCCAACACAGATAATTCCATAAGACGGGGAAATTTGTTTGTCACAGCAGCGACAGCAACAGAAACATATTACAAGAACGGAAAATAAGCAAAAATAAGCAAAAAAAATTAAAAAGGGAAGACATTGAATATACATTTATACATATTTACATGATATAGTGCAAAATTAACAGCAGTTTATATATATAAAGAGAACTATATATATATATATATATATATATATATATATATATATATATATATATATATATATATATATATATATATATATATATATATATATATGATAAATATGGGTGTTGAGGAAATTACCCAAAAGCAGAAGTGACCTTGTGCAGACATACTGCACAGTGCAGGGTACAGGATGAGGTCTATAGGCTATTGGGAGCAGTGCTGGTTGTACAGTCTGACAGCAGCAGGAAGGAAGGACCTGTGGTACCTCTCCTTCACACACTTGGACCTGTGGTACCTCTCCTTCACACACTTGGACCTGTGGTACCTCTCCTTCACACACTTGGACCTGTGGTACCTCTCCTTCACACACTTGGACCTGTGATACCTCTCCTTCACACACTTAGGGTGTATCAGTCTGTTGCTGAAGGAGCTGCCCAGTGCTGAGATAGTGTCCTGCAGGGGGCGGGACTCCTGCACCAGCAGAGATGACAGCTTGTCCATCATCCTGCTCTCTCCCACCACCTGCACTGAGTCAAGAGGGCATCCCAGGATGCAGCTGGCCTTCTTGATAAGTTTATCAAGTCTCCTCCTGTCTGCTGCTGAGAAGCTGCTGCTCCAGCAGACTACTCCATAGAAAATGGCTGATGCCACCACAGAGACATAGAAAGATGTCAGGAGTGCCCCCTGCACCCCAGAGGACCTGAGCTCCCTCTGCAGATACAGTCTGCTCTGACCTTTCTTGTATGTCGCTGCAGTGTGATCAGTCCAGTCCAGTTTATTGTTCAGGTGAACTCCCAGGTACTTGTAAGATGTCACCATCTCAATGTCTGTTCCCAGGAAGTTCGCCTGTGTGCAGGGTTGTTTGTGCCTGCAGAAATCCACCACCAGCTCTTTGGTTTTCCCGACGTTGAGCTGGAGGTGGTTCCGCCGGCACCATTCCACAAAGTCCTGAAAAAGTTCCCTGTAGGCTCTGTCGTCCTCGTCCCTGATAAGGCCGACGATAGCAGAGTCATCAGAGAACTTCTGTAGATGGCAGTGGGGGGATTGGTGGTCGAAGTCTGTGGTGTACAGGGTGAACAGGAAAGGTGCCAGGACTGTTCGCTGTGGAGCCCCCGTACTGCAGGTTATTGTGTCCGACGTGGTCCCGAGTCCTCACATACTGTGGCCAGTTAGTGAGGTAATCCAGGATCTAGGATGTGAGGTGTTGGTGCACCCCTGCGAGCCGAAGCTTGTCCCCCAGGAGTGACATATAAAGGACATGAATCTGTCGAGCAGGGGCTACTCATTCTACTTGTCCACAGCTCCTGTAGTGGGATAGATTACTTCCTAGTCTACACTAGACTTAATTCCTTTACAGTAGACACTGAATATCACAGCATTGTGACATCAGACAACAGCCCCCCTGACCTTTTTGCAATGCCTAGAACATATAGATTTCTTTTATTTTGAGATCCGTGATATCCCTTAGACCTCTCCATCCATCCTCTAGGAAGCATTCAAAGTCTTTATAACAGGCTGTAAAATGCTGTTAATTAATAGACTTAGACGACCACATTAAATGATTAGGTAAAAAATCTGCACAATCCCCCTTTACTTATCTCCACAGGAAAATAGAATTACAACAAGATAATATCTGTGAAAATAAGGAAAGCATTCCTTTATACAAGGCAAAATTACTTTGGTGACAAAATTGTAATAGATAACTAAAGAGTAATAAGACATCTGGTCCCAATGGACCCCGCAGGAGCTTTACAAAACATTTATCTACTTATTTGAAGTCCTCAACAGATTGTCATGACTCTAGATTCATGTTCTTTGTGTTGTGTTGTTGTGTCTGGCGGTTTCTTGTATTTGATTTTCATGTCTTTGTATTGTGTCTTGTTGTGTCTTATGTTCTGATTTTCCATGCCCCACTGTGTCCTTTAAGTTTCTCCCCTACGATCTTCCCTCTGTCTTCTGCCTTTCCTCCTTGCATGATTGTCTCCCCTTGTCTGTAGTATTGTTCCCTCCATGCATTCTCCTCATTATCTCACCTGTTGGTCCTCCTCACCTGTTCCTCGTCTTGTCATTAGTGTTTGTGTATGTAGTCTGTGTCTTCCCTGCACTCCTTGTCCGTTTTTTGCCTCTGATTTTGTCTGCGTCTGCTCCTGCTCTTGCTCATGTTCCTGCTCATGTCCCTGCTCATGTCCCTGCTCATGTCCCTGCTCATGTCCCTGCTCATGTTCCTGCTCATGTCCCTGCTCATGTTCCTGCTCATGTCCCTGCTCATGTTCCTGCTCATGTCCCTGCTCATGTTCCTGCTCATGTTCCTGCTCATGTCCCTGCTCATGTCCCTGCTCATGTTCCTGCTCATGTCCCTGCTCATGTCCCTGCTCATGTCCCTGCTCATGTTCCTGCTCATGTCCCTGCTCATGTACCTGCTCATGTTCCTGCTCATGTCCCTGCTCATGTCCCTGCTCATGTTCCTGCTCATGTCCCTGCTCATGTTCCTGCTCATGTCCCTGCTCATGTTCCTGCTCATGTTCCTGCACATGGTCCTGCTCATGTTCATATTCCTGCTCATGGTCCTGCTCATGTTCCTGCTCATGTTCCTGCACATGGTCCTGCTCATGTCCCTGCTCATGGTCCTGCTCATGTTCCTGCTCATGTTCCTGCACATGGTCCTGCTCATGTTCATATTCCTGCTCATGTTCCTGCTCATGTTCCTGCACATGGTCCTGCTCATGTTCATATTCCTGCTCATGGTCCTGCTCATGGTCCTGCTCATGGTCCTGCTCATGTTCATGTTCCTGCTCATGTTCCTGCTCATGTTCATGTTCCTGCTCATGTTCCTGCTCATGTCCCTGCTCATGGTCCTGCTCATGTTCCTGCTCATGTTCCTGCTCATGTTCCTGCTCATGGTCCTGCTCATGTTCCTGCTCATGTTCCTGCTCATGTTCCTGCTCATGGTCCTGCTCATGTTCCTGCTCATGTTCCCGCTCATGTTCATGTTCCTGCTCATGGTCCTGCTCATGGTCCTGCTCATGTTCATGTTCCTGCTCATGTTCCTGCTCATGTTCCTGCTCATGTCCCTGCTCATGTTCCTGCTCATGGTCCTGCTCATGGTCCTGCTCATGTTCATGTTCCTGCTCATGTTCCTGCTCATGTTCCTGCTCATGTTCATGTTCCTGCTCATGTCCCTGCTCATGGTCCTGCTCATGTTCCTGCTCATGTTCCTGCTCATGTTCCTGCTCATGTTCCTGCTCATGGTCCTGCTCATGTTCCTGCTCATGTTCCTGCTCATGTTCCTGCTCATGGTCCTGCTCATGTTCCTGCTCATGTTCCCGCTCATGTTCATGTTCCTGCTCATGGTCCTGCTCATGGTCCTGCTCATGTTCATGTTCCTGCTCATGTTCCTGCTCATGTTCCTGCTCATGTCCCTGCTCATGTTCCTGCTCATGTTCCTGCACATGGTCCTGCTCATGTTCATGTTCCTGCTCATCTTCCTGCTCATTGTCCTGCTCATGTTCATGTTCCTGCTCATGTTCCTGCACATGGTCCTGCTCATGTTCATGTTCCTGCCTGTTTCCAGTCCCCTTGTATGTTTTGGTTTTGAGTTTTTCATGTTTGATTTGTACTTTTCCCTTTTCCTTGCACTTTGTTGTACTGTTTTTTTGTTACTATTTTGTCTTGCTGTTTTTTTTTTGTTTGTTTGTTTTTGTTGTTTTTT
Organism: Acanthopagrus latus; assembly: GCF_904848185.1. NCBI lineage: Eukaryota > Metazoa > Chordata > Actinopteri > Spariformes > Sparidae > Acanthopagrus > Acanthopagrus latus. Next base: position 1,356,164 of record NC_051052.1, on the reverse strand, counting down.
TTGCTACTTTGCCTTTGGTCCCCTTTTGACATGTTTTTGTATTCAGCTTTAAATAAAGCTTGCTTTTGTTTCCCCCATATCCTTGTCCCTTGATGAACTGCATTTGGGTCCAACTCCTAGCCTTTTAGCTTTCCCCCTATAACCCAACCTGACACAGATTCAGTCTTGGATGTAAATTCCTGTCAAAGATTAACCTCATCTAGAAAAATCCCTCAACTAAAAACTGTTAATGTCCTGGCCCTTAAGCTTGCACAGAGGGAGAAGACAGGTGACCCCATTCCCTGTGATCTTTGCCCTGGCTATCGGGCACAGGGGCAGTTCCTCATATGGGCAATATGGGCAGCTGCCCAGGGTGGCATTTGTGGATGGGCGGCATGAGCGCCCGCAGTAAAAAACATTTACACATCAAGTCAATTATGTAATGTTGCCATGCTGTTATAAAAACTGTTACTGTATGTTTGTTTTGGGTTTTTTTTTTGTTTTATTTTTTTCTGATGTTCCTACAATAGTATGATTAAAAATGTATGTTGTGCATGAGTTCACCTAGGGCGCCATGCAAGCTAGGACCATCACTGATCGGGCATTTGGTCCTACGCATCAGACTTGACCCTCAGGTACATGGATATACCACCAAAGAAATAATCAACAAAATATCACTGTATGGGGTGATAGCTCATCGCACCCACAAATTACTATTACATAACTTCTTGACTAGGTGGGCCCTTGCAACCGAGGTCATGAAGTCACATATCAAACCAGCGCTTGTTCTCATCCTTCTCAGCATATCTGAGACCTTTAGAAAATGTTGTACAGTACAGCAGTGCTTCCTCTGTTATAACCTTATAATGGCAAAAAGGAACAAGTTCCAAAAATTCAATAAAACCTGGAAATTCCTCATATCATATCTTGCAGCTGCGGCTCCAATACAACAAGGTAGCCTTAGCACACACATTATTGCATATTATGGGAGTGAAGGGCCTCTGTAGTTGGAGGTTGGTGGGAGGGGTGGTATGAATACAGGGGATGGCAACTGGGTGATTGGGGGAGGATATTTTTAATATTGTCATTGTTGCTTCTTTTGTGTTCTCATAATCTTTTCATGATTGTTCACCCATATGTATTAGAAGATTTTGCATTGTGATGGAAAATTCCTTTTCATTATGGGTTGATGAATTTTGAACTATTTTGTTGAATATGATTTCTTAAAGACATCTATCTAACTTGCTTCATGTGACTGATATGTTATGCAAATGCATGAACACCTAACCTCTGCCCTATGTGATTGTAACAGAGTCACGAACCAGCCAAAACTCAGATAGAAAGTCGTCTTCTTGTCTTATGTTTTATGTCTGATAATTTTATGCTTTGCACAGAGTCCCAGGTCATGCGTCATGAAGTTTTAACTTTACGTCTTGTGTCGATGAAAAGCCTGTCTGATTGGGATAGTCGTATGTACGTGTGTGTAGCTTAATCACTGCTGGCACCGAGAGTGCTTGTCTCTTCCCCTGACCTTGTAGATATCTGTGTATAAAATTGTGAACACTCCTTTACTCGGGGCTCATTCACTCAGCTCATGAATTTGACTGTGTGGTGAGTCCATCTGCAGATGGTTGGATTAAACTTACCGAAAAGACAGATCTGACTTTACTCTTTTATTGACAGAAATTTCCACCACAATTTTGGCGACGAGGATGGGATCACTTCTGTGAGAGAGCGCCTTAAACTCAGTGCAGACGGTTCAAAGGGTACCCGGGAGCTCGGACTCCAAAACCTCAACCTCGCCATCAAAGGAGCAGAGACGTGAGGGCCTGACGCCTGAGACAAGGTGGCTCGCTCACAGCTGTGATCTACAGAACCGTGTGGAAGCTGTCTTCTCGGTAAGCCAATATTCAACAGACCGTCGGTGTGTGTGTACGTACTTCGATTCTCGCCACTTTTGGGTGGGCGTGACAGGTGTGTCAACAGGGCAGGTTTGGGTTTCAAACCGCTGTAGAATCAAGGAAGCTTCAGAAAATGTGTGTGTACGTACTTGAATCGATTCTCGCCACTTTTGGGTGGGCGTGACAGACGTGTCAACAGGGCAGGTTTGGGTTTCGAACCGCTGTAGAATCAAGGAAGCTTCGAAAGGGTTTCAGTCCCTGTGAGTTTTTCTAGAGAACTCTGGTTTGTGATAGAGAGGAACTGAGAGCCAGCGAGCACTGAGTTTTTCCTTCTTGGGAGTAGAGCAAATCACGTGGGAAATTGATGCCCGGATTTGTCCCTCTCTCTCGTTAGGGGGAAAGTAATTTCTCAAAGTGGGTCGCAGTGCCAAGGGCCTGCTCAGACACAGACAGAACTAACTTTTCATTTCTTTCCTATGCATCGTTTTCCTTTCTTTCCCTCCTCTGAGTGACTGAAAAAAAAAAAAAAAAAAAAAAAAGGGTGCCGGACGGAAAGGGAGTGTGCATGTGTCAGTTTTCTATCCCCAGTGGGTTTTTCCCGAAGTTACAAATTCTGCGGATTGGGTTTTTATTAGAAAACAGTTATTTAGGTCATTGCATTGCCTTTTATCCATTTCTTTTGTTGATTTTACCGCTCCATGGTCTCATATCCACTCGAGTGAAAGAAAAATAGTTTTAACAACGCCTTGTGTCCTTTAGAAATTTTTAATAAACAATTCGGGGGTAACAAAAACCAAAATGGGTTCAGGAAACAGCAAAATTCAGGGGGACAACGATTATCCACTCAAGCTGACCTCCCCTCACATTCAGTATATGAATGCCAATTACGGTAAGAAGAGTGTGGATCTACTTGATGTGTGGGTCCGAGAGTGTGGGTTTCCAAGTGCTGGCAGTTTTAGCACCAAACAACTTGCCACCTTAAAAAGCAAACTAAAACAAAGGGAAAGCAAGGAGAAAAAAGGGAAGAGGGGAAAGAACAAACAGACATTTGAACCAGATTGTAAGGCTTTCACAAATTGCCAGGAGGAAGCTTTTCACAGGGATAAGAACAGGCAGGCAGGGCCAGCTCCTCTAACCTCTCAGTCTCAGTGTCTCAAACTAGATCCCGATCTGGACTCGGCTCCGGCTAAGTCGTCTGCACCATCTGCACCACCTGCACCGTCTGCACGCCACGAGAGGACTCCAGGGCCACCGGACGTAAACTGGGAACCAGCAGCTGGGATGTCCTCCGCGCCGCCCACCTTCCTACGACACCCACCACCCGTCGTACGACGAGAATTCCACCCAGGGCGGGGCAGAGCGAGGCGATTGCTGGTGGTTGAGAGCCTAAACACACCACCAAAATATGCCACCGTCAGCCACAGCCCTCACCACACACGGAGCAACTCTGTGTACAACTTCCAGGCTCCCATGGGAGTGAGGGTCGAGTGCAGCTGGTTTATAGGCCTTGGACATACAGTGACATGAAGGACGCGGCCGCATCGCTTCCAGATGTCTGCAATGGGGGAGCGGAGTTTGCGGTTCAGCTCATAACCTTTTGCCGACAGTTCTAGCCCACCACTGCTGAACTGCAACGCCTGCTGATGGTTCAGATGGGTACAACGTGGGCCCGAGTTGCGGGCGACTACCCCGTGGAGGACATTAGGGTAGAGAACTCTGACTGGGCCAGCAACGACAATTTGGTATACAAAGACATCATTGGGGGACTATGTCACAGAATCAGACAGACCTTCCCTCTGAAATTAGACATGGGGAAGATTTCTGCCTGCAAACAACGTGACGATGAACTCTTAGCGGACTATCTGGTCAGGCCGCAGGCCACACCACACACAGTGGCCTCGCAAAGCCCTGAGTCATGGGAGGTATCCATGAAGTCACTCCCTGGGAGGCCCAGCTACGGGACCGCTTCATGAATGGCATGAAGCCAGAGATCAGCAGAATGGTGAGAGAACAATGTGTGAGCTGGGACAATGCAAATCTCGAAACCGTTGAGGAACGGGCCAACCACGCAGAAAAGTTCCTCAACGATGAAAAGAACTGAAAGGCGACAAGCTTGACAGAAAGACTCCAATTGGCTCAGTTGGCATACTACGAGCACCAAGCGAGGGGTCGCGAAAGAGGACGAGGAAAGGGACGCCGGGGCAGATTCAAAAAACACCCTGGTGCCTTTCATAGATGTGGAAAAATGGGACATTGGCAAGACAACCACCCAGAGAACGACGCAACGGACGACTGACTAGCTAGGGAGCCGAGTACAGTGACGGACGAATCTGGTATTGATGCACAGGCTGGGGAGGAGAAGCAACCTACGCATCTTTCACGTGAGAGCACCAACACTGACACACACACACACCACAAGAGATGTATGCCCTTACACTGCAAGCTATCAAATATCTTGAAAATAAACAACAGAAAGGTACACTACTCCACTTGCATGCGAAGATGAGCTACAGGGCCGTTTTAAACACTCTTTCCTGCTTTCTAAACACTGTCCCGTGAATTTCATGGGGAGAGATCTAATGTGTGCTTTGGGTATTGGTTTAAGATAGACTCCGCAGGGGTTAGTGGTGGTTGGGGAAGCAGCCACATTCGTGAAGTATGGTAAAGAAGATCTTTTTTACTCATATCACTGGCAGCTCCCCCTCACAGCTCTTGATTCTGTAAATCACACCCTCCTGCAGACAGCCAGAGCATGCGCAGCGCACACACGCAACACACACGCAGACATGGTGAGAGCACAAGACCTTCAGTGCACAGCACACATCTCCCTCGGTCCTGATACGAGCTTTGAAAAACACTGGTGCAGGGAGAGACAGGGACAAGATAAACTGAGGCTCGTGTGGTTGTATTGGAACGATGAAATGTGTGTTGCTTCTGTAACCTTGATGGATTCCCACTCGCAGCGCTTGTTCTCGGTATCGAACTCTGACCCTCACATTCCATTGATCAAACCAAAGGGAAAAGGGTGGCAGGAATTGGGACCATGGACCAGGGCATGCAATGATGCAACAGGTTGGACACAGACGTCCGATCCACATGTTGAGTATCACCACAGTTTGAGAACATACAGAAAAAGGTTTTCAGCTGTAGTAACTGCAGTATGATCTGTCGAGCTCATACCTGACACAAAATGGGATTTGTCAAAATTTGTCAGGTCAAATAAGGGTTGTTTTGATTATTTTTTGTTGATGACGTCACTGAGGTACCAGAGTTCCGAGTCACCAACAATTTTTAACGCAGCACTGCACGACAATTTGGATTCTTTAAGGCTGCCCAGCAATAGTGCACTGTTGACTTATGTGGATGATCTGTTGATTTGCTCTCCCACCAGAGAAGCCTGTGTAGCAGACACAGTGGCCTTGATCTCCCATCTGGCTGATAATGGACACAAAGCAAGCCTGTCAAAGATGCAGTTTGTCTGTGAGAAAGTTGTTTTCCTAGGTCATGTGATCACAAGGGAAGGGAAGATTCTCTCTCCCTCCAGAATAGCTGCAATCCAGTCTATTCCGAGGCCTCTCACCAAAAAGCAGGTAATGAGTTTTTTGGGTATGACGTCATATTGCAGACAATGGATCCTGAACTACGCATAAATAGAGGCACCATTGGCAGCAATCGCCCATGGGAAAGGCCTCAATGCGAACGACGACGTTGACTGGACAACTGACGCTGACAAAGCATTCACTGACCTCAAACTGGCCCTGCAGTCTCCCCCGACTCTGGGCCTGCCTGACTGCTCACGACCTTTCACCCAGACAGTCGACGAAAAGGGTGGGTACATGACTTCCGTATTGCTACAAGACCACGGGACCGCAACAGGCCTGTAGCGTACTTTTTCATCAAAACTTGATTCAGTGGCGGCAGGCCTGCCTGCCTGCCTCAGAGCTGTGGCTGCTGCAGAGAAAGCAGTGATGGCCTCTCGAGACATTGTAGGGTATTCTGATCTGACACTGCTGGTACCCCACGCTGTCTCCTTGATTTTGCTTGAGCAGAAAACCTCTCATCTCTCAGCTGCAAGGTGGCTGAGATACAACACCATTCTGCTAGAGCTCCCAAACATTACTGTGAAACGATGTACAGTTCTTAATCCTGCTACCCTTCTTCCCACAGCTGACGATGGAGAGGCGCACGACTGTGTTGCTATCATTAATGAAGTTTGCTCCCCCAGATCTGATCTGCAGGAAGTGCCACTTCAGAATGCAGACCTGGAACTGTTTGTGGATGGCTCAGCATCAAGGGACCCAGGGACAGGAAAGAACCAAACAGGGTTTGCAGTCACAACATTACATGACATTGTTCTAGCTGAACCTCTCCCCTCAAACTATTCCGCTCAAGCCGCAGAGCTTGTAGCCTTAACAAAAGCATGCACATTGGCAAAGGGGAAGTCTGTCAACATTTTCACAGACAGTCGTTATGCCTGGGGAGTTTGTCATTCATTTGGCCAAATTTGGGCAAACAGAAAATTCCTGACGGCTTCAGGAAAGCCAATTGCACATCACACATTGGTTGCCTCCCTCCTCGATGCTTTGCTGCTACCAAAACAAATCGCTGTCTGTAAATGTGAAGCTCACACTAACAAACCTGACCTCATTTCACAGGGAAACGCCAGAGCAGACGCTGCTGCGAAGACAGCAGCTAAGCAGCGACTAACAAAACAATGTGTTGTTATCCCTGCCTCACCACTGACACCTTTCGCAGATTTGCAGGACCTACAAGCGAAAGCCACTCCACAGGAGAAGGCCAACTGGAGACAAGCTGGTTGCGCTGTCAAAGAGAATGTTTGGTATGGTCCTAACAACAAACCGTGCTTGCCCAAATATCTTTTTCCTCACTATGCTAAGTTGACACATGGACGAGATCATGTGTCAAAAGGGGGAATGATGAGTGAGATACAAAGATATTGGTTCACAAAGGGCTTCTCAGCCTTCTCCCAAACTTTTTGCAAAAGGTGTGTGATCTGTGCCACAAACAATGCAGGGGAGGTCTTCGGACGCAACAGGGCGCCCATCCACCCCCTGAAAGACCATTTGATCATTCACAAATGGATTTCACTGAACTAATGCCTAGTGAGGGAAAGAAATACTGTCTCGTGGTGGTTGACATGTTTTCTAAGTGGGTGAAAGCCTTCCCTACATCCAAACAGGATGCGGCAGCAGTTGCAAAACTTTAATCACAGAAATCATCCCACGTTGGGGAATTCCAGCTAAAATTTCCAGTGATAATGGCACACCTTTTGTAAATACAGCCCTGAAAAGTGTGGGGGACTACTTAGGTATCGACCTAAAACAGCACTGCGACTACCACCCAGCAAGCGGAGGTGCCATAGAAAGAGAAAATGGCACCCTGAAAAACAAACTTGCTAAATGTTGCGAAGAAACAGGTCTGTCATGGACCAAAGCCTTGCCAACCGTCCTCATGCACATGAGGGCTAGAATCAGAGCTAAAAACAACCTTAGCCTTTTTGAAATCTTGTTTGGTCGACCTCTGCACACCGGGATTGGGCCCGGCACGAGACAGCTCCCAGGGACAGGTCAGTGTGAGGATGAAATGTTGCGTTATTGTGCAAACCTGTCCTCTGTTCTTTCTGATATTCACAAACAGGTCAAGGACGCCCCAGCAGCCCACAAACTGCATGATTTGGAGCCAGGGGATTGGGTCGTCATTCGAGATCTCAGGAGAAAGAACTGGAGAGCTCGCAGATGGAACGGGCCATTCCAAGTGCTTCTGACCACGGAGACGGCAGTGAAGATCGCAGAGAGAGCCATCTGGGTTCACGCCAGCCACTGCAAACGGGTTCCAGAGCCAGCGGACGACACCTCACAGAGCGTGCTTATTGTAGAATAATCATGACTGATGTTTGAGCATGTCTTTTGAGCTGTGAAAAGAATCTGTTTTCCAAGCTGACTTGATTTTTTTGTCCTTCACTATTACTTACGAAGGATTTTTTTTTAATCTAGTCTGTAGTGAGCATAGTATGCTCAAAGGGAGGAATTGTGATGGAAAATTCCTTTTCATTATGGGTTGATGAATTTTGAACTATTTTGTTGAATATGATTTCTTAAAGACATCTATCTAACTTGCTTCATGTGACTGATATGTTATGCAAATGCATGAACACCTAACCTCTGCCCTATGTGATTGTAACAGAGTCACGAACCAGCCAAAACTCAGATAGAAAGTCGTCTTCTTGTCTTATGTTTTATGTCTGATAATTTTATGCTTTGCACAGAGTCCCAGGTCATGCGTCATGAAGTTTTAACTTTACGTCTTGTGTCGATGAAAAGCCTGTCTGATTGGGATAGTCGTATGTACGTGTGTGTAGCTTAATCACTGCTGGCACCGAGAGTGCTTGTCTCTTCCCCTGACCTTGTAGATATCTGTGTATAAAATTGTGAACACTCCTTTACTCGGGGCTCATTCACTCAGCTCATGAATTTGACTGTGTGGTGAGTCCATCTGCAGATGGTTGGATTAAACTTACCGAAAAGACAGATCTGACTTTACTCTTTTATTGACAGAAATTTCCACCACAGCATTTTCTTTCTTTGTACCTTAATATTACTTTTGTGCCTGCCATATAATGTGATTATTTGATAAAATTAGTCCTGAATGTGTAAGTGGAATGTATGTAAAATTGATGTGCTCAATAAAAGATATTTGAAGTATGACGGTACAGTATCGCCAGAGTGACGGTGAGGTTTTGATGGCCACACTCATCACACCTGCATGAATATTACTGAATGTGACTACCCAGCTGGTAGCCACACAGCTTGCAAATGAGCCAGTGATTGCAAAGCATGAATACAGCAGCTGATGCCAATCAGCTAATGTAAGAGCGAATTCAAGGCTCTGACAGAGCTAATGTTCCAAATGATAACTTTCGCAAAAATGAATGCAGGCCTGATTTTCAGTGTGATGGATCACACAACTTAACCATGAGTAAAAAATGTTTCCTACTCAATTTTCAAATTACATGTCAATGTATAGAACCCAATGGCCCTGTGGAAGAGTTAGAAAATACTTTTACTTTCTTTACATAGTTGTGATGTAAAGTATATGTAATTTTGTAACAATTTGTAACAAATGGGGAGGAAACAAAAAAAGTGCAGTAAAAAAAAAACAAAATATGTATTTATTTATTTATTTTAATTCAAATTAACTGGTTGAAGAAATGTTGTATTTCAGAACCAGAGTTGTGAAACAGGAAAGACTAAAGTAGATTGCTGCAGTAGAATGATGAAAAATTGTCAAAAAAAAAAAAAAAAAAGTATGGTAAAAGTAAGCACTGGAAAGAAGTTAATTTGCATTGTAAACAGGTTTTATGGTTTAATGGTTTCATAGGATATCTATTCACTTATCCACAGAACACACAATTAAGCACATGAAAACAATGGTACTGTTAACGTGCAAATGTTTGTAGCTTATCACTCACTGACACCAGAATTTTTACAGAAAACTGTGTGAGTTTGCTCTTACCGCACTTCAAATTACACAATATGTATATTTTAGTTAACATTAAAAAGCTCAGCCTCGAAGAAAACTAGCTGATGATTTTCATTTGGCTATTAAGAGGGTAACAATTGGCAAAAGGCTTCTTCATCCTGCACTGATTTCCATCACATGTGAAATTAATAGGAGCTTCAATTACTGTCCCAGTGAGAACAGTCAGACATGAGCACTGTCACAGAATTATCTGCTGTGTTTGGGTGTAAATTGCTAATGACCATCTGACTGCAGCAGAGATGAATGTATCGCCACATGTCGGATAGAATAGTTGATGCTGCACAGACACACAAACATCTGTCAAAGAAAGGCATCAATCCACGGAGGAAAAAAATCGACATGCTTCACCCCCTATTTTACAAACTGTTTCAGCATGTTTTTAATGGATGGGTTGGTGGAGTGTGCTGATGATGGTCTGAACTACTGACTGTAAAAGTAGTGGACAGAGCCACCATGGAGCTCTAACTGGGTGATACTGGATGTTGGGATTGTGGCAGCATGTTATTAACTGAGCCTAGTTAAACAAACCTACCTAGCTGGAAGCTACCAGCAGAATCAGAATCAGTTTTCCTTTCATTTGTGTGCCACAGCAGCGGCAAAAAAATAAACAATATAATTAAAAAGGTAAGAAATAGAATAAATTTGTACATACATATAGACATGATAGTGAACAAAATTAAAGTATTAAAAATTAATAGTGTGGCAGTGAATGTGATTTTTGTTATTTACAAATACAAATAATAAATATGGGTACTGAAAAAAGAATTACCTGATTAAGTGCAAACCAGAAATGAGTTTTGTATAGTCATATTGCACAGTGCAGGGTGCAGGGTGAGGTTTACTGGGAGCAGTGCTGGTTGCACAGTCTGACAGCAGCAGGAAGGAAGGACCTGTGATACCTCTCCTTCACACACTTGGACCTGTGATACCTCTCCTTCACACACTTGGACCTGTGATACCTCTCCTTCACACACTTGGACCTGTGATACCTCTCCTTCACACACTTGGACCTGTGGTACCTCTCCTTCACACACTTGGACCTGTGGTACCTCTCCTTCACACACTTGGACCTGTGATACCTCTCCTTCACACACTTGGACCTGTGATACCTCTCCTTCACACACTTGGACCTGTGGTACCTCTCCTTCACACACTTGGACCTGTGATACCTCTCCTTCACACACTTGGACCTGTGATACCTCTCCTTCACACACTTGGACCTGTGGTACCTCTCCTTCACACACTTGGACCTGTGATACCTCTCCTTCACACACTTGGACCTGTGGTACCTCTCCTTCACACACTTGGACCTGTGATACCTCTCCTTCACACACTTGGACCTGTGGTACCTCTCCTTCACACACTTGGACCTGTGATACCTCTCCTTCACACACTTGGACCTGTGGTACCTCTCCTTCACACACTTGGACCTGTGGTACCTCTCCTTCACACACTTGGACCTGTGATACCTCTCCTTCACACACTTGGACCTGTGATACCTCTCCTTCACACACTTGGGGTGTATAAGTCTGTTGCTGAAGGAGCTGCCAAGTGCTGTGATAGTGACCTGCAGGGGGTGGGACTGAGGTGAAGGTTAATTGTGTGATCATTGGAGTTTAAATCTACATTTGTATCACAGAAGTTTAAAAAGCAAACCCTCCGCTCTCCTTGAATCCAGGGGCCAGGTGAATAAACCATGCGTACACACAAAAATGTACATGTGTCACCATCCAAGCAAGTTTCCAAATGTATAAAAATCCACAGAGGGTCACAATGTGTGTACTGGTACAAGCCTCTAACACCATGCACACCATGCACACAGTCTTTTCAGTTTGAATATTGTGATGTAGTCAGAAATGATAAGAAAATTGAGAATTAGGGTGACATTTTATTAAGAGCTGTTTTTCGTTCACTACATTGTATCAGGATTATATCTATAGTTTCATATAGTGAAAGAGTTTTTACTCTTGTTTTTGGCAAAATCCAAAACTCATAATCCACAAACCAAGAAGTGCAAAATGCCAAAATACAAGGTAGAAACACAAAAAGGTTCAATTAAGTATAACCAAGAGCAAAGTACAAATCAATAATAACATCTGCAAACAGGAACTAAATGCCAGCAGCAAAAAAAAAAAAAAAACATACCACAGGGAATCAGTGGAAGGCTCAGGGCAATCACACAGGACAAACCAACAAGGAGGGACATCATGGAACACACACACACACACACACACACACACACAGGCTGATGAACAAGCAAGACACAGGTGCACACAGAAAAAGTGGCAGGAAATCACATAAAAGGAGGAACTGAAAAGCAACACAGGCAAAAGAAGGCAAAACGTTAATAAATAAAACAGGAAATCACAGAAAGCACAAACTGATATATGACAATACATGCTTTGTTATAAAAGGTGATGGAAAAAAATAAACATAACATGGACGGGATTACACATTTCCCTCAGCAAATTGGTTGTACATGAATCTTTTATAATTATTATCAGGGAAGGATGCATTGCTGTACCACTCAACATAAACACTCTGCAAACCAACTGTAGCTTTAACATGGCAGTGATGCAGATTAAAGTGTGAGTGGGCTCTACAGTAATTTCCATGAACTTCTTTAGATTAGGTTCAGTGCAGCCAAGTGCAGTTTGTGCTACCTGACACTCAGTCCATAGACAGCAGAGATGATCGCAGCTTCATATAGTATATTTATAGCTGACTGAGGCTTGCAAGAGGATTGTTAACTCAGCAGCCGGAGTCTGTTTCCATGGGGAAGACAATAATTCACCATTCCCTTTCAGGGACAGCCTTTAAAACAAGTGTAGTATCCCAAAATAAAGCATGCCATCACACCGACCATGCATCATGGGGCTGATTCCTACTACAGCATCAAATGTAACATCAGCCAAAGATCAGTTGGACGGTGTGAAATATTTTTCTCTTGTGTGATTGCAAAATTGCTTGAGGTTTTGAAAGCCTCTCTCTCGATGCCTGTCAAGCAAATACATTCCATGCTCACCTCCAGCAACAGGGATGTAAAAAATTGTCGACTGACAGATGTGCTGCAAGACTGTTAAAGAAACACATCAGTCAGCTGTCATTTGCCTCATTACATCGATCCTCTCAGCATGAGAGGAGACGCCACTGAGTATGTGTTGACACACGATAACATGCAGAATATAACGTATGATAAGAAGACAGCAGCTGGGAATAGAACAAACAAGAAGCTTTACATTCTTTTCTATCATTCTTTATAATTTGGAGACAAGCACCAGCTCAGAGGTAGAGAGTGAGAGTGAGTTTCCTGTCTGAAGCAGGGTGCCATTTCTCCAGCCATGTCAGTTCTGGTGTCAGCTCAAACACTGCTGTCTGCACTGAACAAGGATTCAAATAAAAGTTTATCAAATCTCCTCCAGACCTGAGTAAAGAGCTTCATCTCTCTATGATAAGAATTCTCCTATTTCCCCATACGTAAGAGATTAAAATGGCCAAGGCTGCCATAAGGAGTACAGTTTAGATGAAAATGAGAATGTTGTCTCCAATGGGTAATATTGGATAGGCATCTCCTCCCGGCACGCCTCCTCATTCACCTGCACAGAAATGGATTAACACACAAACTGGACAGAGTCATCACACAGTGGGACAGAAGTGGGTGACCTGTACACCTGATGGTGCTGGAGGAAGGCCACTTGTCCTGCCTGCTCAATGTAACTGATGAAGTAACTTGTAATCTAACTTAGTTACTTTTAAAAACAAGTAATCAGTAAAGTAACTAAGCTACTTTTTAAAGGAGTAATCAGTAATCAAATTACTTTATCAAAGTAACTGTGGCAACACTGGTAATCACATTATCACTACTGTTCACCAGTCTAGCAGTGTCATATTTATATATCTTAATTTATTTTATTCTGTTTTGTACTTTATTCATTTCTCTATAAAAGCAAGAAATTTCTGTCTGTCTGTCTCCCTGTGTGTGTGTGTGTGTGTGTGTGTGTGTGTGTGTGTGTGTGTGTGTGTGTGCGTGTGTGTTTGTGTGCCTCAAATATCTCTGCATATCAGGATCAGACGTGGTTTAAGGGTGTGCAACATCAGATTTGTTTGGACTACAATGATACCGTTAATAAATTATTTCATAAATGATTTTCCGCTAGCATTGTTAACCATAGCCACCATAGTCACATGCAAATTCAGCGCATCCAAATCACACGACCAGTTTAAGATGAAGTAGCAACAAGACGCAGTTTCAGTGAGCCTCAGTTCTGACGTGTGTGTTGATGCAGCCTTCAGATTATTTGGAGTCTATAGTCAGTGTGTTATGTAGTGTTTGGTGTAGTGTGTTTAGTATGTTGTGGAGTCATTTTTTTGTTTAATGAGTCAGAACAACGAGGAGATGCTGTATGTGGAACAGACAGTGCAGCTCTTCACTGAGCTGGAAGAAGCTGCGAAAGACCTGAGCCTGAGGCATTG